>NW_012143634.1:3074084-3074634 GCF_000956105.1 Propithecus coquereli | reverse complement strand
TACTGTTAACCAAGCTGTTGATTTCATTCAGATTTCACCAGTTCTTCCACTAATGTCCTTTTGCTTTTCCAGAATCTAATCCACATCACATTTACTTGTCATGCCTCCTTAGTCTCCTCTAATCGTGAATCTATTTCTCAATCTTTCCTGATTTTTCACGACCATGGAACTTTTGAAGAGGATAAGTCATGTATTTTGTAGAGTAATTTTTGATTTGGGTTTGTTCAACATTTTCTCATGATTAGATTGGGGTTATGGGTTTGGGGGAAGAATAATAGAGATGTGAAGTGACCTTTTCATCACATTGTATCAGGAGTACATGATATTAATATGACTACTCACTGGTGGTATTAAAATAGATGACTTGATTAAGATGATGTCCACAAGTTTTCTCCTCTGTAAAGTTATTATTTTTCCCTTTTTATACTCTACTAGTTAGAAGCAAGTAACTAAGTCCAGTCCATATGCAAGCTGAGGGGAATAAGCCCTATCTCATGGAGGGAGGTATATCTAAGAAGGTGTGGCCATATCTTAAAACCACCAAAGTAAT
>NW_012143634.1:3059868-3061414 GCF_000956105.1 Propithecus coquereli | reverse complement strand
ATGCAACTCCAAAGAAATTAATTGGTTTAAGGCTAATTATTCCCTACTGCTGAGTCAAGACCTTCCTAAGTATTTTACCACGAATTGTAAGTTTTCCAGTCTGACTGATGGTAACAGGCACTATTCTTGGCCCTGTATGAACACCAGGCACTGCTCTCCTTAATTCTTTTGAAGGGTTCTTTAGCAGTCTTGGGTGGTTTCCTCACACAAATTGGCTCATCAGTACTCTGCGGAATAATTGAGTTTGGCCCCCTGTAGTTCTATAGAGTCCTCTCTCTACCTATTTCTTTCCTCTTTGATATTTTGTCTTGTAAATTTTATCTGCCTCCATGTCTCTGGAGATTTCAGTTCATCTCTAAAAGTCAGTCTGCCAGGCTCCATCTCAGTTTCCCCTCCTTTTACCATGGCTGGAAACTCTCTTAAGGCAGTGAAGTAAAGGAATCTTAGGGATCACTTCATCTGCTTCCTATCTCTTGAGGATCATTCTCCTCATTGCCTGTTATCTGGTGTCTTGAAAAGCACAGTTTCATTTATTTTGTCTAGATTTTGGATTATTTCAGGTGGTAGAGTAAATATAATCCCTGTAACTCTATCTTCACTAAAAGCAGAAGTTCCACCTTCTCAGGTATAAAATTTTAGTTGTAAATACAGTTGAGTTTTCTACATGTCCTACATCAACAAGAAAATCTAAACAAAATTATATTATTTAACACACTGTTAATTATTTCTCCCATAATATTGAGAAGAAGTACTTTAAAAGCACTTTCCAAAATTCAGTCATCTTCTATAGATTCAGATTAATAGAATAAAATGGCTTATTCAGATAAACCATTTCCCTGGGTTGGATGGAATCAAATGTCTATATTTAACTGTGACCTAGCGTCTGTTTGCAAATGAGAATACATCTTCCTTAATAGAAATACTGGCATCTGTCTGGTCTGCTCAGCTCTATGGAAGGTAATAATTCGCTGTCATGGTGTAATTTACATTCTATACCTTCATAGGAAAAAAGGATTGAGAGCTCCTTTCCTAGCCCAATTATCCCAGAAACATCATAACCATAGTTCTAGGGACTTCGCTCTCTTTACAAAAATCCAAAAACTATAAGATGTGTTTTGCTCCAGCCCAGCATCTATATCATACGTTGTTATAGACTGAGTGCTCGTGTCTTCTCCAAATTCATATATTGAAGCCCTAACCCCCAATGTGATGGTATTTAGAGGTAGAGCCTTCCTGATTAATTAGGTTTAGATTAAGTCATGAAAGTGGGATCCTCATGATGGAATTAGTGCCCTAATAAGGAGAAGAAGAGGGAGGGGGAGAGAGAGAGAGAGAGAGATTTCTCTCCATGTGCATACATTGAGGAAAGGTCATGTGAAGACACAGGGAGAAGGCAGCCATCTGCACCCCAGAAAGGTGGCCCTTGCCAGGCACTGAATATGCTGGCACCTTGATCTTGGACTTTCTGGTCTCTAGAACTGTAAGAAATAAATGTCTGTTATTTAAGCCATTCAGTCTATTGTATTTTGTTATAGCAGCCCAAGAA
>NW_012143634.1:3057615-3059818 GCF_000956105.1 Propithecus coquereli | reverse complement strand
TATATTGATATTATATTTTGCAAACTTGCTAAATTTGCTAATGAGTTCTAGTAGCTTTTTAATAGATTCTATTGGATTTTCTACATAGATGATCATGTTTTCTATGTTTCATTTCTTCCTTTTTAATATGGATGTCTTTATCTTTTATTTCTTTTTCTTACATAATTGCACAGCCTAGAACCTACAATACTATTTTAAATAGAGGTGGTGAGATAAAACATCCTTATCTTTTTCCTGATGGTTAAGAAAAATAATTCAGTATTTCAGCATTAAGTATGATGCTAGATGTAAGTTTCTCATAGATGTTCTTTATCAGGTTGAATGTCCTTTCTATTCTTAATTTACTCAGAGTTTTAACATGAGTGTGCATCAGATTTTGTCAAATGCTTTGCACTATGTCTATTTATATACATTTTCTTTGTTAGCTTGTTAATATGGTGAATTCCACTGATTTATTTTCAAGTGCTAAACCAACCTTGCATTTTGGCGATATACCTCACTTGGTAATAATGTACTACCATTTTTATATATTGTTGAATTCTATTTGCTAAAATTTTATTTAGAATTTTTACCTTTAAGTTAATGAAGAGTATTGGTCGAGTGTTTTTTGTTGATTGATTTGCTTTTATTTTTCCTGCAATATCTTTTTTCTGGTTTTAGTATCATGGTAATGCCAGGATCATACAATGAATTGGGAAGTATGCCTCTATTTAAGTGTTCTGAAAGAGCTATGTATGATTGGCCTTATTCCTGCATATATTTGATAGAACTCACCAGGGAAGCCATCTGGGTCTTAAGTTTTCTTTGTGATCATGTTTTGAACCACATGTTGAATTTCTTTCATAGATATAGGGCTATTCAAGTATATATTTCTGCTTGAAGGAACTTTAGTAGTTTTTGTCTTTCAAGACATATTTCCATCTCATTTAAGTTGTCAAAATCATAGGCATAACATTGATTGCAAAATTCTCTTATCATCTTTTTAAAATCTTTACATTCTGTAATGGTGAGAGAGAATTTCTTTTATTTCTGATATTGGTAATCTATGTCTTCAATATTTTTTGCTGAGCAGGCTGACTATAGGTTTATCAATTTTTTTATCAATCTCAAAAAACTGTCTTTTGGTTTCATTGATTTTCTCTATCTTTTCTCTGTTAATTAATTAATTGATTTCTGTTCTGATCTTCATATTTCCTTTATTTTATTCATGTTGAGTTTTTTTTTTTACTCTTCTTCTATTTTTTTATGGTGGAAACTGAAGTCACAGATTTGAAATTTTTCTGTTTTTCTAATATAAGCATTTAGTACTGCAAATTTTCTCCCAGTGATGCTTTAGTGGCACCCAACAAATTTATATGTATATATTTTGTTTTCATTTTCATTCAATTCAATATATTTTTTAATTTCTTTTTTTTATGTTTATGCCCACCAATGACAGAGCCTTTATTTGTCATTGCATTTCTTTTTTTTAATTTCAGAATATTAGGGGGGTACAAATGTCTAGGATATTGCCTTTGCTGCACCCAAGTCAGAGCTACAAGCGTGCCCATCCTCCAGAAAGTGTCCACAGCACCCATTAGGTGTGAATATATCCTCCTCCCCCTCCCACCTGTCCGACACCTGATGAATGTTTTTCCATATATGCACATAAGTGTTGATTAATTAATACCAATTTGATGGTGAGTACATGTGGTGCTTGTTTTTCCATTCTTGTGATACTTCCCTTTGTAGAATGGGCTCCAGCTCCATCCATGATAATACAAGAAGTGCTAGATCACCATTGTTTATTGTGGCTGAGTAAGTACTCCATGGTATACATATACCACATTTTATTAATTCACTCATGTAATGATGGCACTTGGGTTGTTTCCACATCTTTGCAATTTTGAATTGTGCTGCTTATAAACATTCGAGTGCAGATGTCTTTTTTATAGAATGTCTTTTTGTCCTTTGTGTAGGTGCCCAATAATGGGATTGCTGGATCAAATGGTAGTTCTACTTTTAGCTTTTTGAGATATCTCCATATTACTTTCCATAGAGGTTGTACTAGTTTGAAGTTCCATAATTTCTCTTTTAATGTCTTTTTTCAACCATGGGATATTAGAATTTTGTTATTTTTCCTAATATTTGTGGTTATTCCATAATTTTTCTGATATTGATTTCAAATTTAATTCCTTGTGATCAGAGAATACACTTTATGTGA
>NW_012143634.1:3052877-3054905 GCF_000956105.1 Propithecus coquereli | reverse complement strand
ATTGGGTTACTAATATTTTCTAAAAGATTTTATATAAAACCTCAGCTGAGGACCCATGAATTCTCATACAATTATTATAATAGTAATATTGCATTTCTTTTTATTTGTCCACAAGAATGACCAGAATGTTGTATTTATAGAGAGGACCCTGTCACCATGTTGTTTAAGTCCCAGGTACCCTATTATATTCCCTTCAGTGTCCAAGTTAAACAAAAATATCACAATTCTTACCTTCATTCTCAGAAATTTTGACTAAATAATTGAGGCAAAAGTCCTTATGCATCAGGAACAAAAATACTTTGGTTCTACCCTGCCAGAATGATGGAAGAGTATCTGGAAGGGAACCTTCTACCTGGCTGATTATGAAAGGATTCAGAAACCTATAGCTGGAAATGATAGCTCTTGGATTTTGAAACATCTGTCTCTTTCACAGTCTTTTTTGTTTCATATTTGACGCTTGAAATGTCCACTGGTCATGCCAAGTGGAGACTTGAGGCAATTGTGAAAATAATTAGGGGGGGAAATGCATGCAACCAAAGCACATCACAGAAATGGCATCCAAGCATTTCAGGTGAAAATAGTGCAGTATGGATTTCCTTTTGCCTGAATTAGTTAGATAATTTCTTCATCTTTTTTTTTGCTTTGATTTATCTGTAAAGACCTGGCAAGAGAATATTCATTTCAACAATGACTCCTGTGTCACATAGAAATATAATTAGTGTGAAAATAATGATTTCCAGTAAGGAAATAAGATAATCCATCTGGGAAGAAGTCTTTTTTTAAAGAGCCTTGGTTAACTATATTTTACATTATCCTGTTGTATTCCTGGTTAACTCGGAATTTAAATTTTAAGATTTACTAAAGGTAACCTAGCTCTAACAAGCCAGGTTGTTATGTAATGACAGGTAAAATAACTATTTAGGTATGCTGAAATAATTATTTTACCTGTCATTATACTTAGAAATGACTGTCAATAATGGTAATCAAGACCTCTGTTTTAGGTATAACCAAATATGTTCAATAACTGGTGGCTGGCACAGAATAAAATTGCCTACGTATAGCTGTAAATTCATTAGTTACAGCAGCGTAAAGTTTAGAAATACATGAGTTTTGTTCACCTCATGAAAATGGAAACAACAGAATAAATGTGAAGAGCAGAAGAAATGAAATAACAGTCCTAAGAGTGGAAGTTAATGAAATGGAAAAACTAAACAGATAGTGTTATCACAACAAAAGCTGTTTTTGGAAAAGATTAATGAGATACTTCTGGCTAGACCTATCTGGGAAAAAGGAGAAAAAATAGTATTTATTACAAAATAGGGTTACTATGCAAATTATAAATACAAATATAAACACTAAAATAGAAGTACAAATTTCCTAAATGCTAAAAAGTAATAAAAAGCGGAAAAGATCAACCAAAAAGAGAAAAAAAACAGGTTAAATATAACAAAATAAGAGCAAAATTTATAGCATAAATTAATATGAAGAATTGAAACATATCAGTCGTATCAATAAATGTGAACAGGATAAACTCACCTGTTGAAAGAAATAAATTTTCAAATTGTGACATGAAGCAAACCTAACTCTATTTTGTATACAGAGAAATATTGAAATGTAGGGATTCCAAAAGTCTAAAAATAAAGGTATAAACAAAAATTTACCTTAGAAATGGGAAAAATAAGACAATAGAAAGTTGCAATCCTGTCACCAAATTAGAATTAAGACCCAAAAGCAGTAAATGAAATAGAGAAAGACACTTTATGGTGCTAAAAGTTCAAATCCAAATTGAAGATACAACAGTTATGAATATCTATGTACCAAATAATAGCAATCACCTGTATAGAGCAGGAACTATAGAAAGTACAAAGATAAATAAATAGAAATGTACAATTATCAGGAGACTTAACACACCACTCTCAGTACAAGACAGGTAAAGTGGATCATATATTAATTAATTAATAATCTAAATAGCAAAAGGAATAAGGCATACTCAACACTATACACTGATAATAGAAAATATAATTTCTT
>NW_012143634.1:3034373-3052332 GCF_000956105.1 Propithecus coquereli | reverse complement strand
ATCCTAAAAATTAAATAATGAGCTAGTTTAATCAAAAGAGGAAATCATGAGCAAATAAGAAATAACAAGGGGGAAATAACAAATACAAAGGAAAATTGTAAGAATCTACTTTGTGCACACCTTTGCAAATACGTTTGAAAACCTAGATAATTTTTAGGAAAATATAGTTTACAAAAATTGACCCAGTAGAGTTAGGAAGCTTAAACACACCAATTTCCTTAATCAAAATAGAAAAAGTTATCAAGAAACTGCAAACTAGTGCAACCTCTGTGGAAAGCAACACGGAGACACCTTAAAGAGACACAAGTAGATCTACCATTTGATTCAGCAATCCCATTACTGGGCATTTACCCAAAAGAACAAAAGACATTCTATATAAAAGACATCTGCACCAGAATCTTTATAGCAGCACAATTCACAATTGCAAAGATGTGGAAACAACCCAAGTTCCCATCAATACATGAGTGGATTAATAAAATGTGGTGTATGTATACCATGGAGTACTATTCAGCTTTAAGAAACAATGGTGATCTAGTACCTCTTGTATTCTCCTGGATAGAGCTGGAACCCATTCTACTAAGTGAAGTATCCCAAGAATGGGAAAACAAGCACCACATGTACTCACCATCAAACTGGTATTAAATGATCAACACTTAAGTGCACATATAGTAATAACATTCATCGGGTGTCGGGCAGATGGGAGGGGGGAGGAGTGGATGAGTATATACACACCTAATGGGTGCGGTGTGCACCGTCTGGGGGATGGACACACTTAAAGCTCTGACTTGGGTGGGGCAAGGGTAATATACGTAACCTAAACATTTGTACCCCCGTAATATGCAGAAATAAAAAAAAAGAAACTACTCCTCATAAAAGCACCTAGCTCAGATGGTTTCACAGAGAGATTTTACCAAACTTTTAGAGACCAGATAGACTTAATGAGATATGCATTGAAAATGAAGCAAAATGTCCAAATTCTTTTTAGGAAGCACGTATAACGTTGGTCCCATAAAATTGGACTGATATCACTTATAAATATTAATACAAATATTCTTAATAGAATATTAGTAGAGTCCAAAGCCATAGTATATAAAAAAAATTATATACCAACTGGAGTTTATGCCAAGAATACATTATACTTTTATATTATTTATTCTGCATTCTGCAATGTGTTTAACTAAGTGCTGTGTCAGGTAAGAGAGCTGGAGAATTTGGCTTGCTATCAGGCAATTTATCTGTATTTGTTCTTTTCTTGAATTTTAGTTACTGGTATCTACCCAAAGGCTTAAACTCTCTTCCAAATCTCAGTATGATTCACAATTAAAATCAAATTATTTCATGACTGTTGCCCTGAGATGCAAGTCTCTAAAATTTGGCAACAGTGAGATTTCTCAAAAGACATCAGTTATAGTAACTATCAGAAAATTGAGTTTATTCATTTGAAAGCAATTTTCTAAAGACATCAGTGTCAAAGAAAGACTGGGAATAATTGAGTTTCTGTGTGGTTATGAATTTGATCTTATAAATATTGGACTAAAATGGAAAATGTTAGAAAGAAAAATATACTTTTATTCAGTATAGTCCTTGGATTGCTCTTTAAAGAAATTATCTAAGTCTTAGGATCTAAAGTAATCAATAAATTAAACTGGCAATATTATAAGTAAACATCAAAGTGATTAGATATCTTATCAATATCTTATCAACTGATGATAACTTTGAGGCTTTACTGTCCTTTCTTTCTTTTTTTTTTGAGACAGAGTCTCACTTTGTTGCCCGGGCTAGAGTGCCATGGTGTCATCCTAGCTCACAGCAACCTCAAACTCCTGGGCTCAAGCGATCCTTCTGCCTCAGCCTCCCAAGTAGCTGGGACTACAGGCATGCGCCACCATGCCCAGCTAATTTTTTCTATATATTTTTAGTTGTCCAATTAATTTCTTTCTAATTTTAGTAGAGACAGGATCTCACTCTTGCTCAGGGTGGTTTCGAACTCCTGAGCTCAAACAATCCGCCCGCCTCGGCCTCCCAGAGAGCTAGGATTACAGGCGTGAGCCACCGCGCCCGGCCTTTACTATCCTTTCTTTAGGGAGGTATAATAAAAATTTGCCTATTGGTTTTCAAGAGTTATACCTATGATATGATGAATCACAGCAAATGTGCCCTAATTCCACAATTTGGAGCCCCACCTATTGTTGTTTGTTGAGCAATAACTTAGGAAATGGGGTTAGTAGGAGAGAAGGTGATTTTGCCTGGTGGATTTGATAAGATGTAAGATTTGTACACACAATTAGTTTTCATACCTACTACCAAGCTTACCACAAACCAAAGCATGAGTCATAGGATTGCATTTTTCTATTTCTATATGAACACATTAGGATGATTTTTGGTGACCCAATTTCTCTTCAAGTTTGTTCTTGATGTTAATATAAATCTCCTTTTATCTATATAGTACCATTATGGACAGAGGGAAATGGAATGACCTCTATAATTAGCCCAAAAGCCATCACCCCTGAGGAATGACTCTAGAACCCCCACTCACATAAAGATAGCTCTAGATGTTAACTTCTGCTGCAAGTTTCTATGGCAAAGTTGGAAATAAGATAACAAGTGAACTAATTTCTATTACCTTTAATAGTGGTCCATCCAAGTTGAGTATAAAATGAGGCAAAATAACAGAAATTGAAGTCACACAATATTCATTTGTGTCTGTGGATATATTTATACTTGTAAAGTAAAAACAACAAATATTTTCAAGTAACCACTAACAGATACAATGCCAGACAGGATGGTGGGCAGGCTTTATCCTTTGGGTTGCAAAACATTCACTTATGTTAAATGCTTCCTGCAGTAGACACTGATGTTCCTCTTCAATCCCTTTGGGTCCCTTTTCTCATTCTGGGCAACCCTCCCTCAGCTTCGGTATCCTTTCACTTCCAGTATTTGACATCTGAGAGACTCCTTGGACTCTGAAATCACATTACTGCAAATCATTTTGTTGCCTGGGTGTTTAATTCCCTATGTATTTCTCCAGTTGAGAGCCTTGGTCAGTGACTGGTTTGTGGAAAAGTATGAAAGCCCAGACTCCTTGTTCCTGTCAGGACAACAGGAATAGAGCTGCCCTTTGCAATCAGGTGCTCTCAAGGGACTTTGCCTGAAATCTGAAATTGTGTTCTGATGTGTTCTCTTCACAGTCCCTGCTCACTTTCCTCCAGTTCTTAATTGGTTTCTTCCTGCACCACTTCCTTAATCAATCACTTGCACATCCATTCTCATCTCATAATCTACTTCTAGGGAATGCAATCTAAAGTACCACTTCCACCCAAAATTTAAGAGCTTAAAAATGTACAACCCTCCCACTAATTTCCTAGAAACAGAAAAAATTAAAAATTATTTGAAGACTCATTCAAAAAGCAAGCAATTACAATTTCCTTGAATAGATAATTGCGGGAGAAGGAATGACTCAGTGGATCGTGATGTCCATCAAGAGAGGATTAATCTCAATATGATATCATTCTTCCTGCACAGAAATATATATGGGCATGGGACAATGGAAAAACATGCCAGGTTTTGTCAAGGGCAGAAGCAGAAGCAAGAGGAAAGTGAATGTGTACAGAAAGAGCTTTTTAATAAGCTGTTTTAAAAATCCAACAAGAGAAAAATACGAGAAGGGAGGAGAGAATAATGGAATCATTTTCATTCCCTTCAGACTTCCCATTATCTTTTTCGCACTCTATTTTAGAAGAGTCATCTTTTTATAGTGTTTATATGGTATAAATCTGGATAAGTAAAAAAAAGAAATAAATTGACACTTTATAAAAACTTTAAAATACTAAAGAGCAGCCAGAAGAAGGATATCCAATAATATATTTTAATTAATCTACTAAGTGAGACTTAAGCTCTAACCTCTGGAGATAGAGGAAAAAAACCAGTAAAGTCTAATGCACAAAGGGAAAATAGCCACTTAAACACAGGAGACAAACATGGACAATCACTATTCAGAAACACAGAATACCAGCGGAATGGGTAGGGCATTCTGCCCTGCCTGTATGAAAACATTATTAAAGCAAGAAATAGGTCTGCTGTGCTCACCATTGGAACATTGTGAGCTACTAGTACATATTTGTTGCACTGATTATCTTACTAATTAATCATATTACAAACATTATTATAGTTTATTTATTTACCAAGGATATGTGCCTTATAACTTAGCACACAGCAAGTACTCAAAAATACATGTTGAATAAATAAACCCCAAATATCAGAACGGGGACACATGGCCTGCCAAGTATGATTTCAATCATAGGAATAATGGCAACAAGTATTTGACATCATGTCTCTTGGAAAATTTGAGATGTATGAATCTGACGAAAACTTGTTTCTCCCAAAACCTACAGAAAAGAAGTACCCCATGTTCAGTCTTGGGCCTGAAGAAGGCCTAATAATGACTTTCTATCTTCCCGTTCAGCCTAAATAGTTAATATAGCAGGAGTGGTTATCAAAACCTAGGTTAAACAAATACTGGGAAATTTTAAAGAATATATCAAAGATGACAAACTTAATATAATTTCATGGACGTCTTTTAGACCAAGTAGAATGGGGCTTACTAGGATATGACAAAGGACTAGAACAATGCAAGAGAGAGCATTTTTATATACAATATCTAATCTTGCTTATACACAATATCTAATAGATGGAGAAAAAGATGCATATTAGACATTAAGTAGCATTAAGTAACAACATTAAGAGTGAAGGTACATTCTTAAAATTTTTAAAGTAATCCTATGCCCTAAATTGACCTATAACATTTAAAGTGCATTTCTTTGGTTTTCTGAGTCCCCATATTCTGCCACCTACTCCTTAATTTCCCCTGGCAGGTTCCAGATCTAAGTTATTTTTCACAAGTTTGATGCGTTTTACTGGATATATATACTCCCCAGTAAGAGTATACATGTTGCCTCAGTTAGAAGAGAGTTTGACAGTCAATTTACTAACTCACTGACAGAATAGTAACATTTTCTTCGTTTGCATAATGTGGTATGAGTCTAATGAATGGAATTAATCTCAATGGATACCTACTCAAGCCCAGTAAGAAATATTATAAAGATAGAATTATCTATCATCTATCATCCCTGTGTTTAAAATAAGGAAACTGAATTGTGCTAATATTAAGTAATTTACTCACACGGACTGTTTCATACCAACCCTGGGAGAGAGGTCCTATTACCATTGTATGGATGAAAAAGCTAGCTCTCAAAGAAGATATGATGTTTTTATACTTTCCCAGGGTTTAAGATTTCTGCTGCAGCTCAAATATCCTGGCCATGTCTGATGGCATTTAAGAAAAAGGCTATTGTGTGAGAGCTTTATTAAAAAATCTGTATTATTAAATTTTTCTTCTCCTTAAATAGGCAACGTTGTCCCTTCTTGTTTAATGGAAATTGTTACTAGAACTAATTAATTCCTTCTTGAAGAGTTCAGTTAATATGCTTAACTTTTTTTTAGAGAATTACAATTCTCAGTTCTGGCTTTCTGCCAGGAAGAAGAAAACAAAAGGAAACAGGATAGGGAGGAGGGTAAGAAACAAATGACATGTCCAGGGCACATTTGAAGATGAGAGATACCATTAAACCAAACTGCCTGGGGTACCAGGTTGAGATTTTTCTTCACAGAAACTGAAGCTATTGGTCCTTTCCAGCCTTAAGAGATAATGTTTGCAAGAATTAAGGAAATGAATGACAGAGAGTGAAACATATTTCAGCATTTAGGTATTTTCTTTCTCCTCTCACTGGACAAAAATATCTTTGCTCCTAAGAAATACTTTATCATACATGTCAATTGGATGAACATCAGGTCATAAACTAAAAACAACTATTGTAGGTCAATCAGCAGAATACTACTGAAATCTTGAATGTATCTTCCAAATATAATTAATAGGAAACACATGTATGCCACTCTTGGCAAAATGTGAGAATCAATCACACCAAAATTAAGAAAAAATTTATTTAAGGAAAAAATATTCCAGCTTCTGAGGACAGACTTTTACAGTTCAACTTAAATTTCTTCCACTAATTATCAGATGTGTTATTTCATGTTAGTGGGTGGGAAAGAAAGTAAACACTTCTTTAAAAGATAAAGAATCAAAATGAGAACCTTCTCTCTCCCCTAAAAAAAATACCTGTGAGAGTAACTATAAAACTTTCAAGTAGTATAAAAAGGTGATCCTTTAATAAGTACCTATGCTGAGTCCTGACATGACAGCCTATAACTAGGACCTTTTAGATTTCATAGTAAAGGAAATTTAGATTCAATATGATTAAAGGAGATTTATATATGGTGTGGTGATCATGTCAGGAACATCAGAGATAATTCTGAAACTAGCAAATAAAAGAATTTCTAACCATGACATTGCATAGCCATGGTAGATAAGAACACTCCTACCACTGAACTTGATTATGCCAGGAAATCAAGAGTTGCCTGGGTCCAAGTACTTGATCCACAGTATTCTAATGCCTACCTCTCACATTGCTTAGGTAATCAATAAGATTTGAGAGATTATAGCACTTTGGGAGGCCGAGGCAGGAGGATTCCTTGAGGACAGGAGTTTGAGACTAGCCTGAGGAACATAGTGAGACCCCATCTCTACAAAAAAAAATAAAAATTAGCTAGATAGGGTAGCATGCTCCTGTAGCACCAGCTACTTGGGAGGTTGAGGCAAGAGGATCACTTGAGCCCAGGAGATTGAGGTTGCAGTGAGCTATGATGACCCCACTGCACTCTAGCCTTGGCAAGAGAACAAGACTCTGTCTCAAAAAAAAAAAAAAATTGAGAGGAAACAGGTAAAATAGCCACCAAAACCACAAAGCCATTAGAAAATAATTCCTTCTTTGGATATTTAGCTTGTTTCTCTCTTGCTACTTCCCATAGACATAATTGAGTCTGGTAACTCACGTTTGAAAATGGAGAATAACCCAAAACCAGTTCAATGTGGCAGACACCAACCAATGACCACAGGGCAATTCAGTCTTGACAAAACAGGAGAAAATATTTATCATTTCTTTATGTTTAATGTGACTCTTAGATCACTTAACAGCTACCAGTACATTAGTATCTGTCAAAGAACATGAAATTCCAGCATATGTTTTTACCTAATGAGCCAGTGCTTTTTCATATAATTTTTATGTTATTTCTTTTTTTGAACATCATTTAGGACAAAATTAAAGTTGATAATTTCAGCGTGTTAATTAAAAAAATGTTATTTTTACAGGACTTATTTTCAGGAAATAAAATTATTTTTTAATATTCTCTTTTGCCACTTACTTTGTATTTGCTACACAGGGGATATGGAAGATATTTGTTGGATTATAATGCTAACCTTACCCCCAAAATACTAATTTTTACCTTCTAAATGATAAATTGCTATATTTTTAAGTCAATTACTTCCTGCATTCCTTCACCACATGTTCCTTTTCTTCCTGTTACTCATACCTTTCTTCCTATGAAATAATCAAAGACTTCATTACATAGGTTCAGAGCCAAGCTGTGTCTTTAAGTGCTTTTGTACATGTAGGCCTTGTTAATCATCATAAGAGATTAGCCTTTAGGTAGCCAGGCAAATCTTTTCTTCTTTAACATCTCCTTTGTGTCTTTTGGGCTCCTGTTTTTCAGATATACAGAGCCTAACATCAGTTTTCCCAACACCTCTGTGTGTGTTTCAGCTTAGTCTAGGTTTGAATGACAGCTGAGAGTGGCTGGAAGCATGACAAAGCACTGCCATATGGAAAGATTTCTGTTTATGTGAATACCTTCTTTGAGTTGAGCTCATTATGGTGCAGCCTGAAGGACAAGAACTTAGCAAGACAGCAACACGACTGCTGTGGAAATTCTTTCATCCTTAACAGGCCAATTTCTGCCCCACTCTCTCCACCCACTCAGACATCTGGGAGAAGTCCATTCCTTACTAACTGAGTGATTTGGGGCAAGTTCCTTCACTGCTCTAAGCCTTCTCATCTTAACAGACGAGAAATCTGTAAAATGAGCATAGTAATAGGGTCAACCTCATCAAGTTTATTTTTAAAAAACTGTTTTGAAATGAATTGAACATTACAGAAAAGTACAAAGAACTCCCGTATCCCCTTTATCCAGGGTTTTAATTGTTAACGTTTTATTTCGTTTGCCCGCACTCTCTCTCTCCCTCCCTCCCTCTCTGTCCCTCTGTCTCTCTGTCACCCATTATCATTAGTCTTTTATGAACTCTTTGACATCCACCTCTGATGTAACGTTAATGTCTCATCACCTCAGAACATGTCAATATATATTTCCCCAAAACAATGATACTCTCCTACATAACCAGTATAAATCCCTCCAAATCAAGAAATCGACACTGATGCAACACTAACATCCAGCACAGACTCCAATTCAAATTAAAGGCTGGGAACACATCTGTAATCTCCAGATTTCCTGTACACCCCACTGTTTTCTACCCATATTCCCTGTAGCTGGGGTTCATGGATCAACCACTTGCAGGCTGAAGCCTCCTTCAGGCAGTGGGGGCCAATTCCATGCCTAAAGAGATAGATAATGAGCAGTCTGAATTCAGTAACTTGAGACTGTCGTGAGTCTGGCTTTCAGCCCAGTTCCATCTAACGTTCTCACATTTATGACCAAGTCCCTTTACTTTATTTTCCTATGCTTGAGGCCCTATCTCTTGGATTGGAGTCAAAGACAACTTTAAATATTTTTGTTTTGTGGTGAAAGCCTTTCAAATAAAATTACATTGAACCACTACATCTATGTACATAGAAACACTTGGGTTGGAAATCTGATTCTTCTATTTCCTCACCATCAGGGATTATTTAACCTATTTGGGTCTCAGTTTCCTCATCTGTAAAATGAAGAACCAGCTGAGGCAGAGCATTGAGGTCACATGGTGGAAATATATGAAAAATAAATTTTTGTTAATGCCCTGATAATTTATCCATTAAGGAAACTAATTCTCAGTAACCAATGGCACAAAATCTGATGTATAAGCAGAATGCAAATTCATTGCATATGGTGTAATAGCCAAGGAGATCCCATCCTGCTTGATCAGCACATTTTATTCCTCATAGGAAACCTACTTGGGAAGCCAAATTATAATAGCTGGTTGCTTTGTAGGCATGGGGCTAGCCTTATCACACTGGCCATTCTGATTTCCTTGCCACGATGCCTAATAGCACTTATATTCTCTGTAAGACTAGAATTTCCAAGTTCTCCAGATGCTTGTTGGGGTTGCTCAAGAAAGCTCTTTCTCCTGGCTTGACAAGTTGTGTTTTTGTTTTTTTTATCTTTGGGCTCTCATTTTCAAGAATTTATGAAGTCTTTTTTCCTGGATTAGTTATTATACTGATTTATTTAATATGAATTATACAGCGGTGACACCTCCCCAGTAACCTTGATGGTGTTTGGGAGTTACTAAATCCCTTTTCAATATTGTAGGGCAACCTTGTTGGTCATAGAGAAGTCAAGACACTTTGAGGGACCACCAGGTAAACCTTTATTTGCTGTCATAGTCAAAGTCATGCAGCATTATGCAAGATAATCATTTTCTTAGAGCTAAACAAAACTATGTATACCTGATTGTGGTAGACAGAGACTAGGGTGGCCCTCATTGTCCCTGCCTCCTGGTATTCATGCCTTTGTGTCATCCCATCCCCTTGAGTGTGAGCAGGACTTGTGATTTGTTTCTAACCAATAGAATACAGCAAAGGTGATGAGATGTATACGATTATGTGTACATATTATGTTATATAAGTTTGTCTCCCATTTTCTGAGAGACTTTCTCCTGTGCTGGCTTTAAAGAAGCCAGCTCACATGGTATTAGCTGGCCAAAGGAGTGGGCCATGTGGTAAGCAATTGAGGGTGACATCTGGCCAAAAGCCAGCAAGTAACTGAGGCCACCAATCCAACAGCCTGCAAGGAAGTGAATGTTGCCAACAACCATAAGAGCTTGGCAGGGGATCCTTCCCTAGCTGAGCCACACATAAGACTACAGCCCTAGATGACACCATGATTACAGCCTGTGAGACTTATAGCAGGGAGGAGATAGTTAAGTCATTCACGGACTCCTCACCCTCAGAAACAGTAAAAAAATCAATGTGTGCTGTTTTAAGCCACTGAGTTTGTGGTAATCTGTTCCACAGCCATAGAAAACTAACAGATCGTTAGTCTTCTCCCTTTTTAATGTAGTATGAGTTTCCCCAAGTCATGATACCCCCATTAGATCTTAAATAAATGTTTCTATAGAAAACTTCTTTTATACATTACCAACTATCCCATAATTCAGTTTATGGGGTGGCGCCCAGGAGTGCTAGAGAGTCAATGTGTGTATTTAAGATTTTAGGAGAGCAGATGGACAAGCAGCGGAAGTGGTCGGAAGCAATGGTGAAGATCGCCGAGGCGGAGGTGGCAGCTACTACCCCGGCAGTGAAGACGGCCCTAGCCCCTAAGCGGCTCAATACTAACAATGCCGACGACCAGCATGGAGACCAGAGGCTGTTGTGGTGGTGGTGGAGGAGTCGTGGGGTCGGCAGGCGGTGGTGAGAACTATAATGACCGTCACAAAACCCCTGTCTCCCCCCTTGTCCATATCAGGGGCCTGATTGATGGTGTGGTGGAAGCTGACCTTGTGGAGGCCTTCCGGGAGTTTGGACCCATCAGCTATGTGGTGGTAATGCCTAAAAACAGACAAACTCTGGTGGAGTTCAATGATATGTGGGGGCTTGTAGCGCCATGAACTACGCAGCCGACACCCAAATCTACATTGCTGGTCACCCAGATTTGGTCAATTACTCTACCAGCCAGAGATCTCTCACCCTGGGGACTCGGATGACTCCTGGAGCATCAATAATGTACTTCTCTTTACCATACTGAATCCTATCTATTCTATTCCCACGGATGTTCTTTACACTACCTGTAATCCCTGTGGCCCTGTCCAGATAATTGTCATTTTCTGAAAGAATGAAGTGCAGACCATGGTAGAATTTGACTGTGTTCAAAGTGCCCAGTGGGCCAAGGCCTCACTCAGTGGGGTTGACATTTATTCTGGCTGTTGCACTCTGAAGATTGAATATGTGAAACCTACATGCTTGAATGTGTTCAAGAATGATCAGGATACTTGGGATTATACAAACCCCAACCTCAGTGGACAAGGGGAGAAAATCACTAGCTCTTCCTGGAGAGACCAGAGCAAGCAGCCTCCACCACATCCCCAGAAACAGCCACAGACTTGAGCTCACTACACCAAGAACACCACACCATGCTCCAAGGAACAGCTACAAGCACAGAGACAGAGGCAGACAGAGACAAAGAGAGAAAGAGATGCAACATGGCAGCAGATACTGCCTTTTTTATAAACATTTTTTAAAAAGTCAAAATTCAAGTAAATTTGAACCTGAGAATGTACACAGAAATAGGAAACACAGAAAACAGAGCTATCCTAGCCAGCCAGCGGTGCTCTTTTCTGAGAATGTTTCATAGACTGAAATAGATTCCATGAGGCTCCAAGACAATAGGATCCTTTCTCTGTTCCTGGCCACATGGGTTTTGGTTTTTTAAGTCCCTTGGTTTGGGGAGGGCCTTCTTTGTTTCTTTTCTGTTTTGATATTTTTATTTTTTCTGCAGTCACCATCTGCCAACATAATCTGCACCAACTGGAGATCAGAAACAAACCAGAAACAAAAACAAAAACGCTTAAACCACAACAAAAAAAAATAAAAATAAAAAAACCAAAACAGAACTAAAACCAGACAGCCAAACAGCTCAGAGGCACACAGTTACCTGCTGGCGGGTAACTGGGCACTCCCAAGGCCAAAAGAAGGAGCACATTCATACCCAGGAGTCACACACACGGAGCACTACACAGCCAGAAGCATGGCACTACAGCACATAATGTGAGGAGGTAAGAACGCGGACTTTACCCACTTCATACACTTTTATTTCCACTTTTCTGGTATCTTCTGAGGAAAGAACATATGGGAGCCATTTTTGATTTAATCAAAATATTGACTTTTAAAACAATTCTTTAAAAAATTGTGGTGGATGTGCACCGTATTTATGACTATAAAACCGTGTGAATCAGGGTAACAGTGTATTTTTGATGGGACACCATCTTTCAGATGCCATCTTTCAGTGATAACTCATTGTTGAATCATTCAATGGTAAGAGAAAATACAGATTTGTTTTTTTGTGACAAAATAAAAGACTCTAGGAAATAATTCAATGACACATTTCTCCCCAATCACAATCTGAGCCCTGCCATTGATTTGCAGACAGCATGCCATGTTGCCATCTTTGCTTCATCCTTCGGTTGGCCATCTTCTAATCTATCCAGGAATTTACACCTTTGCCTCAGCCATAAGACAAAACAAAACAAAACAAAACAAAAAATAACTATATCCACAGCTGATTAATAGTCCCTTCTGAGTTGAATTTTGACAGTTTTTCTTCCAGAGAGCAATCTTTTTCTAGGATCTTCTCTATAAGTGAGTGAATAAGAGTTTAACTAAATAAAGAAGGAAGGGGAAAAGTTACAGGAACAAGTTCATAGTGCAAAATCCCCATGGTGGGAGGGCACATGGTGTCAAATGAAGGCAGAAGTGGTATACGATAAAGTTGAGTAGGTAAGGTGGACCAGATCAGACCATGCGAGGTCGTCATAACACACGTTAAAGATTTAGCTTTTTAACCTATGAGCAATGAGAAGCTGCTGACAGGATTTAGGAGTGTGAGGGAGGTGGCATAATCAAAGAAGCCTTTTGAAAAGATGAGTCTGGCTCAAATTAAGGAGCATGAATACATAGAGAATAGGAGGTAATTGAAGCAATCTAGCGAGAGATTGTGATAGCCTGGATAAGTGTGATAACAATTAAAATGGAGAAGAGATGGAGATAACAAGACAGAGGTTCCTAAAGTTACTGCTATCATTACTTCTTGGATGTTTGTTTCTTAGATATGTCTTGTTTCTTATATATTTCATCTCCCACATCTTGGAAACATTTTCTGATTTAATTTTAATTTGCTGGAAGAATTTCCTCAGTTTCTTCAGAAAGGTTGCATGGTTAGGATACTTTCTGGGCCCTTGCATGTGTGAAAAGGTATCAACATTGCCTTCATAAGTAAATGAGTACATGAATTCTTGGGCTGCTATATTTTTCTCTCAGCGTTTTATAAATGAGATACTCTAACTTCTAATTTTACATAGCAGAAAAGAAATCTGTTTCCCTATGATTATTTGCTTACTTGTACATGCCTCGTTCTTTCTGTCTGGGAGTTTCCAAAATATTTTATCCTGAAATTTTACCAGATATGTCTAGGAGTATATATTTTGTCTCTTTAATCCTATTTGGGGCACACACCCAGTGAACACTTTTTATCTGAAAACTTGATTATTTTTGAAGCTCAGAAAAGTTTTCTTTCTAAAATTTCTTGAATTATTGCTTCCTTTCCTTCATTTACCTTCTCTCCTTCTATAAATTCTATTCTTGCCATGCATAAATCTCTTGGCTTGTTCTATAACATATTTTCTTTTTTAAAAATTCATGATTTCTATTTCTTCACGTTTGTGTCTCTTTATTAGATAGTTTCCATATTTGAACTTTCTTTTTTTTTCTTTTTCTTTTATTTCAGCATATTATGGGGGTACAGATGTTTAGGTTATGTATGTTGCCCTTGGTCCCCCCCCCAAGTCCGTGTTTCAAATATGTCCATCCTTCGGGTGGTGCGCATTGCACTCCTTGTGTATACAAATACCCGTCCCCTCCTCCCTCCTGCCCCCCCTCCCCCCTGCCCAACATCCAATAGATGTTATTCTTATATGTGCATTTATGTGTTGATTAGTTAATACCAATTTGATGGTGAGTACAAATGGATCCCGTTCTTCTGCTCTTGTGGTGCCCTACTTTGGATAATGGGCTTAAGTTTAATCCAGGAAAGTATAAGAGGTGCTAGATCACTGTCGTTTCTTATGATTGAGTAATATTCCATCGTAAACATATACCAAATTTTGATAATCCACTCATGGATTGACGGGCACTTGGGTTGTTTCCACATTCTTGCAATAGTGAATTGTGCTGCCATAAACATTCGGGTGCAGATGTCTTTATCGTAGAATGTTTTGTGCTCTTTTGGGTAGTGGGGATGTAGCTCAGTGGTAGAGCGCATGCTTAGCATATTTGAACTTTTAAATCACCAATCCAATTTTCAGTAGGGTTGATTTCATTTTTTTTCACTTCTCTGCCATCTTTAAATTTAAAACTCATTTTTTCTAAAACTTTATGATGTCTCATAATTTGCTGTATTTTATTTTCCATAATAATTTTCATTACAGATTATTTTTAAGTTTTTTCTAATGTTATAACTCCTTTCCTTTGAAGTGCTAAGGCCTTTTAACTGACCCGTGATTTATTTGTCCATTCATTTCAGCAAGTTTAGGAATCTCAGAACATTTGCTGGTGAGATTGTTGGATACCGTCAGGCTGTGGTGGCTTTGCAGAAGAATGAAGTAAGTAGTGTTTCCTGTTTAACCATTGATGAAACAACTGGATTCATTGGTACTGAGGACTCTATTATTTCAGTCTTCTCAAAGTGTGAGCTTTGAGTGGCTCTCCTTTTTTTTTTGGCCCACTGTAAGGGGATCAAGGGAGCAGTTCATAGCAGCAGTTCCCCTCAACGGTGGTGAGAATCCATGAGATCAGTGGGGTGTCTCAGGGATACAGGAGGGAGCAGGAAGGAAGGGCTCATCTCCACAGTTTTAGGCAATCCCTAGAATCTGTTGGCTACCCTCTCAGAGAGTCTTGGAGCCAGAGCTCCTTACTTTAGGCTACGGCAGAAAGAATGGTCTCTTTTCTCCTGGTAATTGAAATCACACCACAGGGAAGATGCCTCTTCCTCCTATCCTGGTTTCTGCAAGGTCATCTGGGAAGCCTAAAGATCCCAGATGTATGAGATACCCCACAGACTGTTACAATGAAACATGGTCATCTCCACACCACCTTCCCAACCCTCTCACCCCTAAAGATAGACAGGCACACACAAGCACATGGGCACACAAACACACACACACACACACACACACACACACACACACACACGCTTTAATCTACTGGTGATTCACTCCAGTAGAAAATTAGAGGAAGCAAGGAGTAAAAAGCATGTGCTCAGGTTGTCATCTTCCTAGAATCCTTCCTCTGGGTGGTTGTTTTTTTTTTAATTTTTAAAAATTTATTCTTTCATTTATACTAAAATTTCCCTGAAGGTAGGAATGTTAGGTAGTCATGTTTTTATAAGGCAAATCATATAGTGAAAATAGTATGATGCAACTTTAATAGATAGTCCTTAAAAACACTGATGGCATTCTAAACATGATTCATAATTGGTAAGTGTGTGAGTCAAGCAAAAACACAGACCTTGGAACTAACAACTAAAAAATACGGTCACATTAGCACCAGAAATTGATTTTTTTTCTCAAAGCTGTTTGCCAATTTTGTATTGATTAGTTGCTGTCCTTGAAAATCTAGATACTATTGATCTGCATCAAGTACTTTAAGAGTTCTCAAGAAATATTTGTGGATTTTGATGAATTACAAAATAGAATCAGATAATAGTAGACTAGTCTATGCCATTTTTATTATTTACATTTTCCTTTCTTGTTAACTGAATCATCTAGATAATAAAACCTCTATGATTTCCAAAATCGCTTCTAGGCTTTGTGAAGTGATTTTGGATAGTTCTATGATAAATCATCTTAGAAGATGTTTGCCCTGCCTTAAGATCTTGAATGTCCTAGTTCTTTAGCTGATCAATAGAAACACTCTTAAAGATGTATAGTTGAAAGTATAAAGTACTTAAGACCATAATTTTTTTCTGTTGTGAATGTAATTGTCTCTTATTTTAAGCAAAAGCACTTTGAGAAGATAAGAAAATTGAACACTGTCACTCTTTGGATATAGAAATAAGGAGTGAGGATACTCTAAATGAAGTCAGAAGGAAGGAGTGATAGAAATAATGATGAAATGAAGAAAAGAGGTACGTTTGCAAGATTGATTGAATCACCACTATTGTGATAAGCATATAGAATATCACTAAATGCTAAGTAAAGAAAATTACCAAACCACCTAATGAAGCATTCTGTGGAAGAGTCAAAGGACCATAAAATTGAATGGAAAGAACCTACTTTTCCTTTCTTCCGGTACAAATAACATGGGGGTTTTTCTCTTTCTTTTCTACATTTGAATGAGACTAAAGAGGTTCAGGTGGCCCTGAGAGCCTTGAAACTGAGATTATTATATAGAGATGACAGCTAGAGAAGTCTCAACCTGGGGCTTTCAACTTAATTGGTTTCTGTCTACAGGACTCCATATTATTTATCCCAATATGGTTCAAAAATTATCTGCTTCCCTGCAAAGAAGATGTTCACTAAGATTACCTCCTGCCTACCAGACTGAGTCTTTATTAGTTGAAATGTTTTGTAATAGTCGCTGCTTCCCTTTTAGCTCAGCTGGATTCAGAAAGGGAAAGGGACTGGGTAGCCAGTGTGGATTTAGAAAACATCGGGCTGTATCTCACTGATATGTGCTTTAGGAAATAGCTTTGTGTGGTTCCCACTTGCCCTGATTGTAAATTTTTGCCACCACATAGGACACTAGTAGTCTGTTAAGAACCTGCCAAGAACATAGCATGCTCATGGATAGGCAGAATAAACATTGTTAAAATGTCTATACTACCCAGTGATTTACAAATTTAGTACAATCCCCATCAAATTACCAAAGTTATACTTTGCAGATCTAGAATAAATAATTATACGGTTCATTTGGAATCAGAAAAGAGCCTGAATAGCCAAAGCAATCTTAATCAAAAGGAACAAAACTAGAGGCATCATGTTATCAGACTTCAAACTATGCTACAAGGTTGCAGTAACCAAAACAGCATGGTATTGGCACAAAAAAAAATAGAGACATAGACCAGTGGAACAGAACAGAGAACCCAGATATAAAACTGTCCACCTACAATCAACTGATCTTTGACAAAGCAGACAACACATATAATGGAGAAAAGAAACCCTGTTCAGTAAATACTGCAGGGAGAATTGGATAGCCATGTGCAGAAGAATGAAACAGAACCACTACCTCTCACCACTCACAAAGAATTTATGAAAAAGACCTCAGTGGCAATGATGGCAGAAACAAAAATTAATAAATGGGATTTGATTAAACTAAAAAGTTTCTGCACAGCTAAGGAAACAATCAAGAAAGCAAATACATAACCTATAGAATGGGATAAAATATTTACAAACTGCACATACAATAAAGGGCTAATAACCAGAATTTACAAAGAACTCAAGAAAATTAGCAAGATAAAAACAAATAATTCTACTAAAAAGTGGCAAAAACAGATGAACAGAAGCTTCTCAAAAGAAGAAAGACAAATGGCCAATAAACACATGAAAAAATGCTCAATGTCACTAATCATCAGGGAAATTCAAATTAAAACCACACTGAGATATAACTTTACCCCAGTTAGAATGGCATTTATCAAAAAGTCCAGAAATTATAGATACTGGCATGAATTCAGAGAGAAAGGAATGCTTATACACTGTTGGTGGAACTACAAATTAGTACAACCTCTATGGAAAACAGTATAGAGATTCCTTTTTTTGGGGGGGGCATTTTTTATTTATTTATTTTTTTATTTCAGCATATTATGGGGGTACAGATGATTAGGTTACGTATGATGCCCTTGCCCCCTCTCCCCCCCAAGTCCGAGCTTCAAGTGTGTCCATCCCTGGGATGCTGTGCATTGCACTCTTTGTGTATGCATATACCGGTCCCCTCATCCCCCCTCCCCCTCCCCCCTTCCCAACATCCAATAGATGTTATTCTTATATGTGCACTTATGTGTTGATCAGTTAATACCAATTTGATGGTGAGTA
>NW_012143634.1:3033169-3034181 GCF_000956105.1 Propithecus coquereli | reverse complement strand
CGCACCTCATTCATTGTTTGTGCATATGCCCGTCCCCTCCTCTCCCCTCTCCCCTCCCCCTGCCCAACATCTAATACATGTTATTCTTATATGTGCACTTAAATGTTGATCAGCTAATACCAGTTTGATGGTGAGTACATGTGGTCCTTGTTTTTCCATTCTTGGGATACCTCGCAAGGTAGAATGCGTTCCAGTGCTTTCCAGGAGTATATAAGAGGTGCTATATCACCATTGTTTCTTAAAGCTGAATAGTACTCCATGGTATACATATATCACATTTTCTTAATCCACTCATGTATTGATGGACACCTGGGTTGTTTCCACATCTTTGCAATTGTGAATTGTGCTACTATAAACATTCAGGTGCAGGTGTCTTTCTTATAGAGTATCATCTGTTCTTTTGGGTAGATGCTCAGTAATGGGATTGCTGGATCGAATGGTACTTCTACTTGTATCTCCTTAAGATATCTCCAAATTGCTTTCCACAGAGGTTGCACTAGTTTGCAGTCCCACCAGCAGTGTATGAGTGTTCCTATCTCTCCACATCCACACCAACATTTATTGTTTTGGGATTTTTTGATAAAGGCCAGTCTCACTGGAGATAAGTGATATCTCATTGTGGTTTTGATTTGCATTAGAGATTCCTTAAAGAACTGAAAGGAGACCTACCATTCTATCCAGCCATCCCACCATTGGATATTTACCGAAAGGAAAAAAAAGACTTTTCATCAAAAAGACGCCTGCACTCTAATGTTCATTGCAGTACAATTCACAATTGCAAAGATGTGGAATCAACCCAAATGCCCGTCAATTCATCAGTGGATTAATAAAATGCAGTATATGTATACCATGGAGTACTACTCAGCCATAAAAATATGAATTAATACCTTTTGTAACAATCTGAATGGAACTGGAGACCGTTCTCCTAAGTGAACTGTCTCAAGAATGGAAAAACAATGCAGAAGCTTTTTAATTTGATTAGAACCCACTTATTTATTTTTGTTGCTGCGGC
>NW_012143634.1:3002122-3030986 GCF_000956105.1 Propithecus coquereli | reverse complement strand
AAGGAGTGCAATGCGCACCACCCGAAGGATGGACATATTTGAAACACGGACTTGGGGGGGGACCAAGGGCAACATACGTAACCTAAACATCTGTACCCCCATAATATGCTGAAATAAAAGGAAAAAAATGGAAAAACAAACACCACATGTATTCACTATTAAATTGGAACTAACTGATGAGCACACATGTGCACAGAGGGAGGTAAAATTCAGTGAGAATCAGCCAAGGGGAAGGGGGTGGAAGGGAGGGGCAAAAACCTACCTAACGGGTACTATGAACACTATTTGGGTGATAGGCACACCTTTAGCTGGGAGTAAAGCATTACAAAAGTGATCCATGTAACCTAAAACATTTGTATCCCCTTAATAGTTTTGGAAAAAAAAAAGAACCTTGCAAGAGAGACCCCTGACCTGGAACTTTTGTTTTAAAGAGTTCTATTCTGGCCCTCTGTAAACTGTACCCTGCTACACAAGATGGAGTCCATGGGGTTAAGGGGTCTGAGAATTCTAATTTGAGTGAATATTTCCAGATTTTTATGAAATATATTTGCCAATATAGGAGGATAAAATGTGTTTTAATTGACAGTTTTCTAGTTGGATTTATAAGATTTATATATTTAGGTAAATAGTACATGGGCAGTCATTGTACTTTTGACCTAGGCCCTACAGAAGTTTGGAGCAGGTCTGCTTGTCATTAGTCCTTTGGAGCAGGAGAAGACTTCACCTGACCGATTCCTGGACCAGTTCCAGTACTACTCCTCTACCATTGCAGAACAAGAGTTTCAACAGATCCTGGGTATCCCACCAATTAATTGTGGGATCTTGGTGTGTCATTTATTCTTATTATCAGTTTTCTCATCTGTGAAACAAGGAAGTTGGACAAGATGAGCTAAAGGTTCCTTCCAGTTCTTCCAGCAGTAGGAATGGCAAAGAGTAGACAACTATTTTTGGCTTATCAGGGCTTAGTGGAGCCCTTAAATCTTTTTAAAACCAAGGCTTTTGTGGGTAAAGCAGAGTGGACCCTCAATGCAATTTGTGTCATGAGGATGCAATGGAGTTGTACTAGGTCTCACCAACTTGTGCATATGAAAATCAATTTTATAACATTTGTAGCACCAGTTTAACTAGTTTCTACATATGTGCTTAAGACAAGGACCTCTGGCCTCCTCAAAATTTCACTAAACTATTTACGGGCATCCCTAGGGTTGTTCCAGGTGAATTTCTTAATAGTTCTTAGGGTTTTCCACTCTAGGATAGCACGTTAGTGTCTGCTGGAGAGTGCCTTTCCCCTTGACTCATCACATGTAGCCTCTGTGAGTTATAGCCAGAATGGATGGTGGTGCCAGTGCACCATCTCCTAATGCCTCCAAGGCTATAGTCCTACATAATGAGCTACATCCATGGTGTGTACCATATTGACTAAAAGGAATGCCCCTCTTCCTTTCTCCTCATTTTATTTTCTACTTTGCCCCTGGGATACCAAAGCAGAAGTGAGTATGCTCCCCTCTCTCATACAGTCTCATGTGAAAGCAGGGTTTTTCTCAATAGGACTCAGACACAGATTCAAGGATCACAGAACAGACCCTGACACTGGCCTCAACATCCCTGTGTCTCCCCAGGTACTGAATATCCTCGGGTCCTTTCTCTGTATGAATAACAATCAGGCAAATGTCCATGGATTACTGGCCCACTAACCTATCAGATATACTATATATGGGAACTGGGACACAACAAATCAGTTAATAAATAAATGAATGGATTAATGAATAAGATACTTAAATACCAAGAATATGATGGAGTGCAATGATATTAGAAGTCAAATATCATTTCTGATATTAGGATACCAGAAATTCATTTAGATGCACATTGTTTATGGATATTAGCCATTTGTTTTAGCCCATAGCTCTTGCATTTTGGCAATGAAGAAAGCTAAACATTAATATTCACTGAGTACTTGTGATGTACCAGGAACTGGGCTACACATTTATATGCATTATCTTATTTATTCATTTAGATAAGGTGTTGGTAGACTTCGTCTGTAAAGGGCCAGATAATTAAATTATTTTCAGCTTCGTGGGCCATAACATGTCTGTCACTCTATTCCGCTCTGAAAGCCAAAGTATAAACAAATGGGTGTGGCAGTGTTCCAATAAAATTTTACTTACAAAAATAGGTTACAGCCTGAATTTGGCCCACAAGCCATAATTTTGTTGACCCTTGCTTTACAGAATTCATGAGGTTGTGAGCAGTAAAAATAAAATCCTAAGCCTCTCACCGACTGAACATACCCTCCTCTTGACCAAGGGGAACCCAGATAAACCTTAAAACTGAGTTCCTGGCCATGATGGAAGGGAGTCAGACACACCTCATTATACCCCCTCCCTCATTAACCACCATCAGTCTTTCTTCCCTAAGGGTTAAACAGAATCAGCTTTTTGAAAAGACTTGTTTCACCCCTGATTTCAATCAACTGCGTAATGCTGCTCTTCCCTTTTGCAGTTTTGGCACAACTGACCAGCATTCCTTCCTGATAAGAGACCACTGACCACATAATGGCTTTCATCAGTCTGTGGAGGCTGAGAAGTAAAGGGTTTTCATGTCTTCTGCTTCACCTTTTCACATCAGAGGGCTGAAAACTCAACCCTTGGATCATGCTAATGCCATTATTTTCTGTACATGTGACCTATGAAGGGAAATGAAGCTCAATCGTGCATGCACATGTTTCTTTTTTCATAAATATTCATGGATCCTCCTATAGTTTGTTAATTATGTATATTTGGCCACCCTGCTCAGCATAAATTCCCGTTCTTAGTGTCCCTCCCTCATGAAGTACACGCTCTCAGCTTTTGCCTGATGCTATGCTTCCCAGCCTGCAAGATGGCTAGCCTTCAGGCTGCAACACTTTATGAGAAATAAAGCTCTCTTTTTCAAATTTATGAACCTTGTCATTTTCCCAGTTGACAGTTGGTACTGTTTGCATCTTCATTTAATGGACAAGGAGACTGAAGCATCTGAAGAGAAGCTAAGTAATTTGTCCAAGATTTCAGATACTAAGGAGCATAATGAATTTGAACCTAAGCAGTCTGATTCCAGAGCTCACCTTATTTAGTATTGAGTCATTTATGGCATTTGGTATTAAGTTGCAGATCATTCTTAGGTGGAAAATGTAAAATCTGGGACCTACCTATAAATCTGCTTTGTGTGTGGGCTTAATGTTTCCTTCCTTAGTCATCATCATCGCCAACACAGAGCTTGAGATATGCTGATTATCTGTTAAAGGAAAAAAAGCCAGTAATAAATGAAAGGTCACTTTCTTGATTTTTAACCATCAACTCATATTTTGAAATATCAAGAAATAGTAGTGTATGTTCCATGCTAACAACTTTTAATTAGAGCGTTTTAGTATTCATGACTTTTTAATTCCACTTACTACTCATTAATTTCATTTCCAGCATGGCCCCTCAAGCCAGCTCCACTTTTTATCATGAGGCCATGAGTCAGTAATAATGATGATAATAATTCCATTAGTAACACATTTATATAATACACTCCAAGCCACTCACTCTTCGAAATAGTCGAATATACTAATTCATTTAACCTTCACATCAACCATTTTACAGATGAAGAAACTGAGACCAAGGGGGGTTAAGCAGCTTGGCTAAGGGCAAAATGTCAGTGAGTGACCCAGCTGGGATTCGAAGACAGGCAGTCTGGCTGCAGAGCCCCTGCTCTTATTTGCTATTCCTGACAGCCTTATAAGAAGTATTTTAAAATATAGTAATAACCAAAATTTGTCATTTTGGGTGGTCACCTGTTGTAGGTAGAGTGTAAATTGTATTTGGTGATTGATTGTGGAACAGTCTGCTAGAGTATTCCTTTTTAGGAGGACATTCCTTGAGTGGAAGAGTTGGGAATTCCCCATCACCAGTTTCTTTTGTTCACTCTTGACACTGGTAATCTGTATAGATGCTAGTGCCCATCCCCTGAGATAATTTAGAGAAGCAATCATTTGAGTGTGTGTGGTGGTGGAAGAGGAGGAGGGACCATGGGGCACCTAGGAATGCCCAGGGACATGGACGAGGGCATATTAAAATTTTGAAGTGGAGGCATTTTCCTTTACCACTTTTGCAGATTTCTACATTGAATATTCCCTCTTGAAATTTTACTCCCTTCAGAGATGCAGCAGTTATGTTGCTGGACCTCCTATATCTCCTTGGAATTTGCCATTTTCCTATATGCAGTCCAGCTTCTTCTTGTCAACTCCTGTGACTCTTTGCCTGAGAGGTCTCTCTGGCCTCCAAAGCCCTCTCTGCCTACATGCCTAGCAAGGTGAAATTGCCAGGGAACTAAGATTCCCTGAAATCAGCTCTAACCAATGATTGATGAGAGTTGATGTATAAATATCCCAGCACCATCACCCCTAGGACAGAATAATTCTGAAGGATGTGTGCTACATTGGCTCTCAGAACACCTCAGATGATTAAGTTCTAGTTGTCTACAGTGGAAATTGCCTTAATAATTGTATCAGTCAGGATTCCACCAGAGAAACAAAACCAGTGAGATAGGTAGATTTATTTATTTATTTATTGCAAGGAACTGCTTTACCTGATTGTAGGGACTGACAAGCCTGAAATCGATAGGGCAATTCATCAGGAGGGACAGGCTGGAGCTCTGAGGTAGGAGCTGATGCTGCTATTCACAGGTAGAATTTCTTCTTTTTCAGGGAAATTTCGCTTTAGCTCTTAAGGCCTTCAACTGACTAGGTCAGGCCCACCCAGATTATCTAGGATAATCTCCTTTACTTAAAATTATCTGATTATTGACATTAGTTACTTCTACAAAATACTTTCACAGCAACACCTAGGTTAGTGTTTGATTGAATGATTGTGGGCTATAGCCTAGCTAAGTTGACACACAAAGTTGACCACTACAACAATGTACCATTTATTGGTTACCCTCTTTTCTCTGTCTTACTTCTCTATAAGTGTTTCCTTATATTTCTGTCTCAAATAAACTACTTGTACTTGAATTCCTGTTTCAGGGTCTTTTTCTAAGAGAACCAGTCTCAGACAAGAGAACTAGTGCTCTCATGGCTTCTTTCCCTTTCTTATAAAAATTGCTTTTAAAGGAAAAATTCTGAATTCATAACTCATAATTGACTTAAATTCTAATTAAATGTGATCTTCATCAGAGATAAGTACGTTTAAAATAATCTGTATTGTTGCAAATAATGATGAATCCCATGTGGACCATGCTGGTATATACTAAGTGTGAGAAAGGCATGATGCAGATTTTTTTTTAGTCAAGACCAAAATATTTACAATTTTTAACACACCTATAATCACTGACATTTACAGATTTCAGAAAATTAAGAAATCACTTTGGTGCTGATAAATTATGAGCTACTATAGGGCAGAGTGGTCTTTGTAAAATACAATTTTGATGATACTATTCCCTGATGCAAATTCTTTAAATTCCTACTTTCAACTTTTGGGAAAAAATTCAAACTACTTAGTCTGATATTCAAGACCCACCATAGCTGACTCTCCACCCTTGTCATTCTTTATTGCCTCCCAAGATCCAAACATGTGGAGCCAGCACTTCTTGACCCACGTGATTCCTCCACTTCTCTGTAGATTGTGCACACTGCCTTTGATGTAGATGTGCTCACAGGTCCTCACTCAACCCAGTTCTTAGTTGGCTAATCGCTATTTTCACTTTAAGAGTCTAGGTGTCACCTCATTTAGGAAGTTGTCCCTTACCACTCCACATTCCTGTTTGGACTAGGTGCTTCTCCTCTCTGCTCTATCATATCTGTCTCATACCTATGTGATAGCACCTGTAGTACAATTGTCTATCTCCCACTTGAGGAAAACCCCCGTTATTTCTTGGTCCATACCTCCTAGTCCAGTGCATGATACAAGATGGTCAAGAAATGTTTGTAATTAATTAAATGGACTCAGTTAGCTTCTGGAATCAATATCATGTGCTTCCTTTGAACTGAAAGAATATAGAATATATTTGCATTTTAAGTGTCACAATTTTTTATGAAGTATTTGTCACTTTCCAAATAGGGCTTTTAAGTCAACCTTTTTTTTTCTGGTTATCTGCACTGTTCGGGACATTTTCATAGATGGAAGGAAGAGTTGTTCCACATGTTGCCAACTTGCATATCACCCTCTTTGCTCCACTTCCAAGAATATTCAACAAGTTTATTATACTTGTAGACCTGCAAACTAGCTTTCATGAGTAAGACTGCCATTCATCTATGAGAGCCCAGAGCAAGGTTTACTGGAGATAACTTGCCAGGAAGGCAAAGACATTTGAGTGGTTGATAGCTCATCAAACCATCTACTGGAGTTCTCTATTTTAAATCAAAATTATTGATAAAGATGGATTTCTAATTGGTAGACTCTTAGTTGAAACCTGAAAATGTCTAGGAGACAACTGAGGATTTTTTCAAGGCATTATCTATACACTGGTGACCCACTGGGCCTTTTCCTGTTCCCATGAGCCTCCTTTTCCTCCTTAAAAGAAATCTACCTGTAGGCTTACCTTATCCCAGGCTTTGAGGCCTAAAGTCATGTGTGCTATATGAATATGTATCGAGAAGAAAGGATGAAGATCCCTCTACCACAAAGTCTTAAATTTTAAATTTCAAGTAAAGAGAAAGAAAGCCTTGCCCATTCTTGTTTTGAATGATATTTTACTGTTCATTGTTCCAGCAGAGCTAATAACAGTAACAACTTCTATTCATCAAGCACAATTTACCAGACATTGCACTGAGATGTTTACATATGTGTCAACATATAATCTTCACAATTAGCCTGTGTGGTAGATTCTATGAGTCCTGTGTTAAAACTGAGGAAACTGCAGTCACATAGGTAGTACCTTGGGGGGGAAAGTTAAGGAATTTGTGTTTAATTCTTAGAAACTCTACTTTAAATAAGATTTACTATGAGTCCTGCTCTGATCTTTTGCTTTAGTTCTGAACCTGAGTCTCTGTCTTGATAAAAATGTTGATGATGACCATAAATTTAATTTATAGAAGCCCAACTATTCACCATGTGTTTCACATTTAATTAACCAAATGATGGCACCAGGATTGAAACTCAAGGCAATCTGCACCAGAGCCTGGGATCTTGCTGTGGCAGTGTGGACTTAGGCTGAGGCTTAGTCTTGCTTTCTCCGGTCATCATAGTAATTATGGCCTTGCCTGGGGACTCCAGCCATATGATTGACAGCTGACTTCTTTCCTGATCTCTCCTCCTTTTTTCCAGTTGTGAATCTTAGCCCACCTTTTATCCCAGATGGGTGTGGCAGATTTTCTGATGCCATTGGCTACCTGTCTACTGAGCTTCCCATTACTACCTCCCCACCCAAAGCACCTGGCTCCACTACCTTGGGTCACCTGTCCTCATGCTCCCCTCCCCTCTCCTGTGTATCTGGACCTACCCACAAGCACCTGACTACCTCCATTTTTTAGGTCAAAGCCTCAACTTCTCTGGCCTAGCCCTAGCTTTTAAGCTATGAAAGCCCATTCTGAAGAACAAGGGGCAGCCTTGGTCTCTAAGATACATTTATCACAAGAAATGAAGACTTTCTTCAAGATCTGACTCAAATATCACTTTGGAAATGACTGACCTCCCAAAGTACTTTATATTTACCTTTCTTGAGGTGCATAATTTCTATCATATTTAAGCACATATACATCTTATACATCGAATCTCTCCATTCAGACTCTATGCCCCATAAGGGAAAGAATGAGGTTTAATTTGTATTTGTGATGTTCAAAGAAATAGCAAAGTGGGGAATAACTGGTTATCTTGAGATATAATCCCCTCAATGACTCATATAATCTCCAAGTCATAAACATTTAGAATTTTGGGGGGCAAAGCATTTTTCTCACACACGAAGTATTATTAGTAATGAAAATTAGGCAATGTCTTAAATACGCTAAAATTAATTTAAACTATAATTCACAGAGACTCATTGAAAGAAGAGTATAGTTTATGTTGAAGATTGATATTAAGTGATAGGTGATATGTTTTTCTAAGATTTGTAAAACCTTGGACTCTGTAAAGTTACACAGAGTCAACCTGTGAAATACAATCCATTAAAAGTATTTATTCTATATTGAAAAATGCTCAAGATTCAATATCAGCAGTGAATGAATATTAAAATTCCGGTAAAATGTGAGTCAAACTCTACTCAGAGTAATCACATACACAATGATCACGGAGAAATTCACTGATATGTGCCCTACAGTATTGATCTGTTTTACCTGAGTCATTTATTTGGAACAAAAAGAAATTCTGCCATTGTATCCATGTAGTTAATCAAACACAGTCGCCTGACATATAGTGACAATACTGTCAGTTTCCAGTTGATTATAAATAAAAAATGGCTCTCCCTGCTATTATCTCCATAAGTGGGCTTATTTTCCTACCATAATCACCTGAATTCTTTTTAATTTAAAGGCCTAATTTTCTGCCCTCGTTTTCATAAAGATTTTTATAACAGACACAATACACTCCAGTGGGTAAGTAATGTATCATACTCTTGGTATATGCAAAGATTATTTCATTAATTACAAAGAAAAACTATTTTTTTTTAAAAAAGGCCATCTCTTTTCCACAACCTGTTCACAAAAAAGGCCATAGGTGGCTCTTTAAAATTATTTGGGTGTACATAAAATTTTCTTAAACATTCGTATCTAATTTTACACATACAGAGTATTAAAAGTTTCTATAAGGTTTATAAAGAAAACACCAGATCCTTCCTATCCTTCACAAGCTGATGAGCTCCTAAACTCTTAGGAAGCAGCCACTTTAAACTACTATGATTCTTTCTATTTAGGTATATAATATCCCAACTGCTACTTCCTGGATTTTTTTTTCTGTTTTCAATATTATCTCTTGACTTTCTGCCATAGGAGATGAAGATTCAGCTCTCTTAGATACTTCTTTTCCACCTGTAGGGGAAGACTAATAATTTTTTCTTCAACACTCACAGGTTCTTAGTTGGAATGGACCCCTGTAAGAAAAGACAGATTAATGAGAGAAAAACAAACAGAAGTTTATCAACATGTATATTTCATATTAATATGTACATGGGATATTCCCAGGAATTGAATAGTTCTCAAAGAAGTGGCTTTGAATTCCAGATTATATAGCATCTTCAACAAAGGACAGTCAATTTTTGAAAAGTGACAAGATAAGAAAAAGGACTTTTTAATTTCAAAATATTAAGGGGGTATAGATATTTTTTAATACATGGCTTGAGTCAGGGCTATAAATGTGCCCATTACCTCAATAGTATTCATTGTACCCATTAGGTGGGTTTTTGCCCTTACGCTCTTCTGGCCTCCCCCAGCTTCATTTTCAATGGCTTTTACTTTCTTCTGTGTACTTTTATGCTCATCAGTTAGTTCCAATTTATTAGAGAGTACATGTAGTGTTTGTTTTTCCATTCTTGAGGTCAGGATAATGGTCTCCGGTTCCTTCCAAAGTGCTGCAAAAGGCATTGATTCATCCTTTTTTATGGCTGAGTAGTGCTCCATGGTATACATATACCACATTTTGTTAAACCACTCAAGAATCGAAGGGCACATGGCTTGATCCACATCTTTGCTATTGTGAACTGCGATGCAATAAACATTCTAGTGCAGGTGTCTTTTTGATAAAATGACTTCTTTTTCTTGGTAGATACCCAGTAGCGGGATTACTGGACTGAATGGATGGTCTATTTTGAGTTTTTTGAGAACTCTCCATACTGTTTTCCATAGAGGTTGTAGGAAAAGGACTTTGAGGCTTTAGGAGTGGCAACTTGGGAGAAGGCAAATAACTGGCAGATAAAGGCTAGCTAATAAAAGTAAATCCTGTTGATATAGACTCTTCTGGTACCATCTCCAGATGAGAAGGTTCTAAAGTTGTCTTCAGTAGTTAACCTTTGTTCTCTGTGGTAGAGAAGGGGGACTGTTACCTTTTGGCTTTGTAAATCTATGTCCTGTTTTTAGACAAATAGAGGGAAGGCAGAGAGCTTTTCCGTATCTGCTCCTTCTTAACTGTCTTCAGCTCAATAATCCTTCATAATTTGGGGCAGCATATTCTATTCTCCCACACACCTCAACTTACAGATACAACCCTCCCAATTGGGACTATTCCATTCTCCTTATTTTTTGGAAAAGTCAAAATTCTGTTCTGTGTTATTATTGTAAATTTAACACAATTGATTCAGCCATATAGTTGCCATGCTTATATTTTATTTTTTGTAAAACTATTTTTTAAATTTCCTTGGAATTAATCTTTCTTTCTTTCTTTCTTTCTTTCTTTCTTTCTTTCTTTCTTTCTTTCTTTCTTTCTTTCTTTCTTTCTTTCTTTTCCTTTAGTTTCCTTGGTTTCTCTGTGCCAGATTTCTCAGAGCTGAGTTGGAAAGGGAGTTAAGGGAGGGTCTCACAGTTCAGATGTTCAGATTTTTTTTTTCCCTCACCCCTCAATTTTGAGTTTGTGACCTACTCTCCACAATGTCTGATGACCCTGAGGATAGAGTCTCTCTGGTTTAAGTTCTCCACAGAGTAAAATCTTCGGTCTTTGTCACAGACCAGGGAAAGAATATGAAATTCATTTATGCAATCTATCAATTAAGTCTCCTCTTTTAAAACTTGCTTTCCATCCAATTCCCTTCCCGAGCCTTTCTGGGCTTCTCCAGTTGGACTCCATCCACTTCTATGTCTCCTGTACTACATACAGTCCAAGACATCAGCTTTCTCTGATAGGTTAGGACATTTTCCACTTGCCTAATTTCCTTTGCAGATTGCATTTATTTACTGTTGTTTCCTCTCTAATTGTCTTTGTATTTTTGTGAAATAACTCCTTTCTTCCTTTTACTGACAATTTGGTGTCTTTGGAGAGAAATGGAAATAAATACGTGTGTTCAATTTACTAGATATTACTAGAATTCCTCATCAAAATTATTTTTATTTTTATTAAATTTATATAAATAAATTTGTCAACTAAATTCTCTCTGAATTCAGATTTAGGAGCTCTAAATGTAAGAGATAAGTTGGTATTTCATATTCACCTCTATAGTTTTGGGACCCTAGCCCCATAAGGTGAAAAGAAGAAGAATCAGAAGCAGAAGTGGACAAACTCACTCCCTTACACATTATGGTGAGATATTCCTAGGACATTGGCTTAATGACAGAACTAAATAGCGACACAAAGTGATTTGTCAAGACATTTTCTTTACACTGGCATATTATGCCCTATTGATGTGAAGTTTCTAGCCAAACAAAGCATGTTCTTGTCATGTAAGAATACAAAAAGTCAAGCTTCTGCAAATAGTGGATTATCCCTTAAGTTGAAGGGCAATCTTTGATTTTTTTTTTTTTACCACCCGTTCTTTATTCAACTGCTACCACCCTGCTTACACTGCCCTACAAGAGCCACAGATGACTTCCCACCTGCTAATAACAATAGCCTATTTAGGAGCCTCTGAGAAACGTTTGACTTTGGGAGACCTTCTACTTTCTGGAACTCTACGGTCACATATGGCTTCTCTCTGCTCTCCATTCACTCCATATTTTTTAAAAAATTTAATCCTACTGCTCATTTTTTTCCTTTGTCGCCATTCATCCCAAATTCTTCAGCTCTTTTCAGTTCACTCTGTGACATCAACTCTCACTTATAAGTGTCCACTTTGCTGAGCTTCGGTTCCTTCTTTCTTACGACGGTGCAGAAAGGCTGGTTGAGGACAACTTCAATTCTCCCTGATCTATTGAAATGCTTCTATCACATTAAGCAGTTATACCAGATTCTTTTATGAAAGGTACGTTGGTGGTGAGGGGCAATGCTGTGGTGGATACTATGGTTTGTTGCCTGAATCCCTTTGCTCTCCCCCCTTCAGGACTGAGGCATCCGCTGAAGGCTCTCCACTAAGATCCTATCTCAGAAAGTTGGAATTTCATGCAGCTACCCTGGACCAGGTCAGTCTCCTGGGGCAACCTGCCTCTGGTGACTTCCTTCATACCCCACAGTGTTGATACCAAGGGACTCCCCTGTAAACTTCCTGCAGGAAAATATCCACTTTAGAAACTATTTCTAGGAACTGGCTCAAAGAGTTGCATATTAATTTGAGCATTTGGAGCTAAAGCAAATAATACCATCACAAATCCCATTCTCCCAGGGTAGGATATTTTAAGGACTGAACATTAAGGAGCCAGTTCAATAACAATGCTAAAGTTGTTGTGTCTGGAATCATATTGTGCATGTTTGCAACCTTAATTTACAGCCTACCAGTTCTATGGCCTTGCTCAAATTTTGTTCAGGGTAACTGTGCCTCTTTTCCTCATATATACATGGCAATGATAATATTGCCTATACCAATGTAGAGCAGGGGTTATCAAACATTAGCCTGCATCAAAATCACATAAAGGACTTGTTGAAACACAGATGGTCAGGCCCAACCCCCAGAGTATCTAATTTAGTAGTTCTACAGTGGGGCCTGAGAATGTGCATTTCTAGCAAGCTCCCAGATGATGCTGATACTGTTGGTCTGAGAACCACACTTTGAGATTCATAGCTACAGTTTATATGGAGATAAAATAAGAGAGCATCTGCAATATCCTGAACTTGGGGCTTGGTAAGTGTTAAAACTTTAGTTATCTTTGCTGTTGACATTGGAAAAACTATAGTTTTCCACTTATGAATGTTGAGCTGAACCTCCGTGCCTAAAGACAGTTTCAGGAATCAAGAAAAGCAGAGAAGAGCAATAATATATGAGGAGCAGATGGTTGTAAACAAATTCTATGGACCATACTGAACCAGAGATGGCCAATCATAAGAATATCACAGGAATATTGAAAAATGACAAGCTATAGAACACTCTCTTTGAATGGGGTGAACATGATACTGACTACATCTTTGACTAGGCCCTGGGCCTCATATAGTGCCATCAACACCCCTGCCCAAATTCACACTTCTCCCTTTCTAATTTCAACCTGTCAGAGTGGGGGGGGCATGGCTATGGAAAGGAGGTAGGCATGAACCAATTATTTCTAGCTCAACTGCTTTATCTCACTGAGAAAGACAAGCTAATAAATCAAAATATTCTTCTGGCTAAGTTGTTTTAATCATTACAAATACTAATTTTTATTCCTGACAAGTGCCATTCATGCAATTAACTGCATGCCATTTAAAGCCCCTCCCTCTCCAACTCCACCCGAAAGGTGATTCCATGAAGCCTACACCCAAAATCATGAACAATATCTGTTCATCGGGTTCACATGGAAAAAGTAACTTGGAAAAGTAGGAATTAGTTAGCAAGGATTTCAGGTTCTTCTATACATTTCTCTGTAGCTAAGATCTAGTAAGACTTAAATTAAAATCTAGCAAATATTTTGTGAGCTCCTACTATGTGCCAGACCTTGTGCTAGGTGCTTGTCCAAGTGCATCTTGTTTAATCCCCACAACAGTAAGCAAATCTACAGTTAGGTATTATGGTGATAGAAGCTTAATATTATAATAGAATGGAGTAAAATATTCAGGAAGCACAAAAATATCAGAAATCTCTGCCTATCCCTTATTTTCAGTGAGTGATTTGATATTTATTTTAAAGAAAAATTGATTTGGATGCCAGACATATGGACACTGACTTTCATTTTGTTCCTTTCTTTAGTATAGCTCAATGGCTTGCAAACTCTTATGTGCATATCAATTAATATAAAGGATTGTACATTCAGAACCAGATGTACCATACCTTATGGTAGATTTAAGGGTTTTTCAAGGATATTTTTGACTATAGGGAATTTTCATCTTAACGGCTGACTTTCAAAACTCATTCCTTTATGAAATGAGACTTTTATGAATGTCTTAAGCAAAAAATAAATTCTAGTTATCTGAATCCTAAGCATGCCAATATGACTTTTGCTTCTCTTTCATATAGTACAGGAATGGACCTCAATCAGGAATAAACCTGGGACTGCTGGGGGAATGGTTCTAAACAAATGGCACCCACTTGATGGAGACTTGAAGACAAACTTCAGGATTATATTTCAATCATTTTAATCAATTTGTTCAACAATTACTTGGCCTTGAATACATGACAAGCAGTGCTCTGAGTGCTAGAGACATAGCAGTAAATAATGCATAATTTGTTGCTCTCAGAAAGTTTACATTTTAGAATCAGAAGAGAAAGATAAATAGCAGATAAACAAGTATATATGTAATATGTCATGGTGTATTTCATCATGTGAAAGGGATAGAAAGTTCCTGTAGAGATGTTACTTTATTTAACACCCTCAGACGAGAAGGAGAATCAAAAGAATAGCATCCTAGAAACAAAATAGAGAAAGTATTTTTAATAGGAGAGAGGGATCAGCTGCATTGTATGCAGATGATACAATAAAATGAAAACCGAAAAATAATCATTGGATTTGGCAACAAGAAGGTCACTGGTGACCTTGCCAAAATAGTTCTGGTGGACTGATGTGCATGGAAGTCTCATCATAGCGGGCTCAAGAGAAAATAAGAAAAGTGAAGAGAATAAATAAGAAAAAGATATTGGGGAATTTTGTTATAATGGCAACAGAGAAATGGTACAGTAGTCAGAGGGAAATGGGCAATTAATGGAGAGAAATAAAGTACATTTGCATGCTGAGAAGAATGATCCAGTGGAGAGGGAAAAGTTGATGATGCAAGAGAAAGGAGGACAAGTCCTAAACCCCATCCTTGAGTTAAGAATGAGATCACATGCACAAGTAGAAGATTTGATCTTATACAAGAGGATAAATAGCTCATTCGTGCAACACAAGGAAGATGTAGAATAAAGGTACACGTACAAAAGATTGAAGATGAATTTGTTGGGAGGATATAAATGTTCCCTTTTGAATGTTTCTGTTTTCACAGTGAAATAAGGAGCAAAACTGTCCATTCAGAATGAAAAAAGGCAAGAGATATTGGTGGTTTGTAGACAGAGAAAAAAGCTTGAAAATAATCGTCTTGGAGAATGGAAGAGTGAATCGACTTGGGAAAAATCATGGAATTTCCCAGCAGCTTTAAGGGTGCACTGAAAGTCAGTGCACATGTGAATTGCATCTGCTGAGCTGGCTGGCACAGAGCCAGTGTCTAGAATGGCAGGCAGGATGGAGGTCCTAAAATATTGTACCTCCTCTGTCTGAGGGTATGCTGTGTTATTTTCTGCTTTATATAATCATCTCCATAAATTTCCATGACCTTTGCCATGACAGAAAGTTGCCATCCTCTAGCAGTGACTGTTTGCATCTTTGCATCAATCACAACACTGTCTATTGTGACAAGCAAGCAAGGAAAGAATAGCATAGCAATATTCCTCAGGCACCTTATCAATACAAGGAAGGCAGAAAACCTCCTCATTCATTTTTCAAGAATGAAACAAACAGCTCTGCCTGCTGGACATGGATGTCACTCTCCTGAGGCTTCAAAGCCAATGTTTCTAAACCCACAGTGATTTCCCCTTTCTCCAATCAGGTTTTCCTCCTAGTCGATGGCCTGACTATTCACGTAATTCCCTCAATATTATTGTACTCATATCTATGTATGAAAAAATCACTACTTTGCTTCTAAACCTTTGATGGCTCCTCATTTCCTAAATTATAAGTTTTAAACTCATGAGCAAGCCATGAAGAGCCCTTCTAATCTATTCATCTGACTCATCTTCCATCCATCCCCATCTCATACTATCCTCTGCCCATGCATTTTATACCCCAGACCTACCTTATTGTGTTCAACAGCCATGTCATAAAGTAATTTGGGCCCCAAGGAGAAGTCAAGTAACACAGATGCTCTTTATATGGAAAAATTGAGGCTACTTTTATCAATATACTTGCCTTAAATTAACTGAGAAGAATTTCCCTAATTTCCCTCCAAATGTGCTAGGGAAGCCTCTTAAACCCTTTCTCATTACACATTGTTATATGGCTCTCAATATCTCTCAGTTCTAGAACACAGCCAAAACTAAGAGAACTTCTAAAATTGTATCCTTCTTGCCAGCTTCTCAACTGTGGCTCTGAAGTACTATAGTTTAATTTATTTCAACTAAGACTATGCTTAAAACAAACAGGCAAACAAAACAAAACAAAAAATCAGTTTCAGCATTGTATCATTTCCAGTCTTCCAGAAAGCAAGTGCCAAGTCAGAATTAGAAGTGTAAGAAGTGTATTGGGGGAAATTTTTAAGAAAGATGAAGGAGGGATGGAGCAGGAGGAGACAGGGAATGCCTTCAGGCTGGGAAGCAGGTCTGACTCCTGCGCAGGGAGAGGAGAAGGAAGGAGGGGTGTGTAGGGAGAGCCTCAGACAACAGTGCAGCTCTAAGGAAGTCTTGGCCAGGCCAATGGGGAGCCCAGGGCACAGACTGCCCCATCAGAGAGGTCCCATGTCAGGCAGGAATGGCCCAGTTCTAGTCCCGTGCCATGCTCTGTCATTGGATGGGAACAGCCTGGGGAGAGGGTGGCCTTGGCCAGAATGCTGCACAGTCCCTAAGGTACGGCTGGTAGCTATCAGTCAACAGCTCTCCTTGCAGCAGGTTCTCTCTTATAGGGAAGTCTGTGTTTGCACTTCTATGGCTGCCACAATCATCTACATTACCTATATTCCTGATCCTAACTCTCTTTTTGCAATCATTACCAACAAAGTTATCTTTTCAATTTCCATAAACTATAATATGTCAAGGATTTTATTGACATCGTTTCCTCTCTCTGCCTTTCCTTTTCTGCTCTGCCTGGTTATCTTCTACTCAATCTTGAATAATGAGTCAAATAATGCTTCTTTTATGACTTCTTCCATATTCTGTTCCCTTTATGTCCCCCATAGATTTTAGCAATACTTTCAGTAAAGTATTTATAATATATTAGTAAATCGTTTTCATTTGTCTACAGTGCTAGATTCGAAAGCTCCTTTAGAAAAGAAAGTATATTTTATTTATTTTTGTATTCCTAATGTCATGTATGCCCAGGTGTCCCAGAGTGCCAGTGTAGTCACAGGGGGTGTCATGGAATAATTTAAATTTTTGAGGAAAATAGAATGACATGGCACAAACTACAACTATTAAGTTGCCTAGAACCCAAGTACTTAATAAGAAGACTTGTTGGGTATTTCTCTTGGTCTAGGGTTGCAGTGAAAAGTTGACTGAGATACCAAGGGCTCTATGAACTGAGAAAGTTTGGGAAACTCTGCCCTAACTCTCAATGAGCACAGAACTTGGCACATATGTTTGGTCAGTGACTCGACTATTGATTTTAGATAATTTATCTTACTTGTAAACATTTATTCAGCACATACATTCTCTGTGCCAGCCATTGTTCTAAATATATGTACTATGCCATTTATCTTTCCAACAGCCCTGTGAGGTAATTAATATCATTATCTCCATTCCAAAGATTTGTAAATAAAGATATGGAGTGATGAAGTAACTTTTGCAAAGCCACACAACTAGTTCTGTGTTTAAAACGTGGATTCCAAAGTCACTACATGCACATAAACTCCTGAAAGATTTTCATAATAACAAATGAAGTTCATGGAAAATAATAAAATCACATTTACTTTACTGCAGTATATAAAGTGACCCTTTGAGAATTACTTTAAATACATGAATTCATTATGGAATATTTCTTCAATTATTATCAAGTTAGGTGCAAAAGACTATGAGGGATACAAAGATGAATAAAGAAATTGTTCTGAAACTGACAATTTTGAAGCAAAGTTAATTTTTACAACAGTTTCCTATTTTCAAGGTACTTCATAATTCTAATATCAATCTGCTAATGAACCTTTGCTCTTATATCTACGTTTTTTTAGAGATGATCCTGGGAACTTAGCTTCTTCAGACTTCTTTCAACTGAGGTTGAAATTTTTACAATCTATGTCAGCAAATGAACTTACCCTACGTACATTTCAGCAGCTTTGGGCAAATGAGAGGGTATCTTCCATTCCCTCCTTTCTAGTTTAAGAGGGGCCCCTAGTTGGTAAATGAACAGCAGCAGAGGCCATAGGGATCCATACACATTGAAAATTGGTTAAGCAGCAGGTAAGGGCAGGTGTTTCGCTGCTCTCACCACAGATGGGAGTAACAAGAGAACAAGAGTTGCCTTGCACAAGTGACTCTTCAAGTAACCAGCATTAGAATCACCAGAAGTCTTCTGAAATAGGGCTTGAAACTTCACTCTTGACCTCCAAAATCTAAGTCTTATGGAATATGTACTCCAAATAAGCCTCACATTCCCTAAAATTAAACTAGGCCAAATCCAGTATATTTGTACAAAAAAAATCAGATAGAGCTATACATTTATAGTCTGCAATTAGTTAAGGTGAAACTGTAGACTACAAATTTTGCACTGTTCTGACAGATGGGCGATCCGCTATCTTGTTAGGATTCTGATGCTGATTCTGTGTTTAACCTTGAGCAAGTCATTTAATCAGTCTGAGTCTGAGATTTCACTTGAGTCAAATGGATCTATCTCTCATTTTACAATGTTGAAGTTCTATGATTGTCTTTTGCTGAGCACAGTCACAAAATAATTTGAGAAGCTATTATTGTACTCTTAAAAGACAGAAGAAAGTGTTATAGATGATGTATATAAAATAAATAACTAACATAAAACTCTGAAAATATAGAAGAAAACTTTTAGAAGGCACCATTCTCACCCCATGCACAAGCACATATCCAAAGCCTTCTGAAATTCTGTATAAATAAATGTAAAATAGGGGACTTGCTTCTATCCTGAGATTATAATACCAGCAAAAAAGGACCAGACTGAGTCAATATCTAGCTGGAGAAATTGATGAATTTTACATTGTTTTATGTGATAGATGTGATGCTATTAATATCAGTGAAGACAAGAATAAATTGAGGAACACAGAAAATAATTTTATCATCATGCAATCATATTTAATTGCTTGATTATATTTCAAATCCACTTAATTTTTAGATGTAACAATGAAAGTTTAACCTGTTACCACAAATGCAAATATCAATGTAGTACTGGTGATGAGATGAGAAGATACAAACACTGGTCTTTCAAGTCTGTAATTCCCTTCCTTAGAATATTACAAACCATCAGGAAAAGCAAAGAACCAGATAGATAAGGTTAATGTATACTCCTAGCTGAGATTTCCAAGTGGAAACTAAGTTTTTAACTACCCCTACTACCTTGGTGATGGTGTGGGCAGTTGAGATGAAAGCCAATAGGATGAACAAATTAAGCTCTTTTATAATCTACGTTCTTAAAACACAAGGCAATTTTTTTGGAATATGGCCATGGAAACACACCTTCGTTAGTTTCCTGATGCCCTAAAAGTGGATGTAGAAAATTGCAGATAAAAGTTTCTCATGCACATAGAAGCAAAAATTTCTCACAAATTTAGAGGCAAAAATCCTCAATGATATATTAACAAATGAAACCCAGCAATATACAAGATGAATTATAAACCACAAACAAGTGAAGTTTATTCCAGGAATGTAAGGCTGGTTTGCTATTTGAAAATTAATAAATATGATCTACCATGTCAAAAGGATAAAAAAAAAACTCACGTGATTATATGAATTAATGCAAAAAAATCTGATAAAATTCAATACCCTTTCCTGATTTTACAAAAATACTCTCAGCAAATTAGGAATAGAGGGAAACTTCCTCTGTTTCATAAAGAAAATCTATAAAAAAACTATAGCTAATATTGTACTTAAAGTTGAAAAATTGTTTTCCCCCTAAGATTGGAAACAAGGTAAAGAGGTCAACTCTTACCACTCTTATTCAATATAGTACAGAAAGATCTACCCATTGCAATAAAACAAGGAAAGGAAATGAAGGCATACAGATTGGAAAGAAAAATAAAACTATCCCTCTTTTTAGACAACACCATTGTCTGTATATAAAACACCAAGGAATCTACAAACATCTACAAAAAAGCTCCTAGAACTAATAAGTGACTTTAATAAGGCGACAGGATACAGGGTCAACACACAAAAATCAATTGTATTTCTATGTACTAACAACAAACAATTGGAAATGAAAATTAAAAACAAATATCATTGGCCAGGCGCAGTGGCTCATGCCTGTAATCCTAGCACTCTGGGAGGCCGAGGCGGGTGGATTGTTTGAGCTCAGGAGTTCGAGACCAGCCTGAGCAAGAGCGAGACCCCGTCTCTACTAAAAATAGAAAGAAATTAATCGGACAACTAAAAACATAAAAAAAAAATTAGCCGGGCATGGTGGCGCATGCCTGTAGTCCCAGCTACTCGGGAGGCTGAGGCAGTAGGATTGCTTGAACCCAGGAGTTTGAGGTTGCTGTGAGCTAGGCTGATGCCACGGCACTCTATCCGGGGCAACACAGTGAGACTCTGTCTCAAAAAAATAATAATAATAATAGATAGCTTAATGTGGTGATTTCCTTAAATGTTAATTATTTGTAGGCTGTGGTGCTGACATACTATACATGTAGGCTGGTTCCTTACATCCTGCTGAGAAAGAGAGATGGGGCATCTCTGGAATCTTGCTTGTTTTCCCAGCCCTGTGAAATTCTAATAGCAAAAACTGGATGTTGGGACATCCAGTTTTGTCTCTAGTCTAGTAAGTGGCACTTGCAGGTAAGAATCAGCTGAGCTCTGTACAATTGAATCGGCAAATGATGAAATGGGCTGTACACATTGACCTCTCTGCCAGTAGGTTTTTCTGGCAGGAGAGATCTAGAAGTGGTGGTGTTTGTGGGAACTATGCTCAGTCTTAGTCTAACAGAGGAAGCACTCAAATATCACAGGGGCTGAGCTGGGCTCTAGAACTCCCAGGGGGAACCTTCTCATGATCTGCCACCACTCAAGGCTGATGCAGGGGGCAGAGCCAGGTGGGGCTAGGTCAGGCAAGTCTTCCTCCAGGCTCCTCAGAGGCTGGTGTGAATGCTGTCCCAATGAGAGTCAAAGATCTCAGGCCACTGTGGGAAGCCTAGGGGATACAGAGTGCCCCCATGCCAAAGAACCTGCTTGTGGAAGTGGGGCAGTCCAGAATCCACAGTCTAGCAGACAGAAGTAGTGTTTAGGCTGCTCTTCTCTGGCTTCTTGCCAAACCATCTAGGTCAGTCAGTAGGCACTTGCAGTCAGGCAGCACAGCAGGACCAGACTGCAAGCTGCTACAGCAAAGACAGGAAGGGCAGCTGCCATTTCCAAGGTGGGAAGGGGTTCCCGTGTATGCACCATAGCAAAAATGCACTCTGCACCCTCCTTTCAGTTCTATCCATGTGGGTTCCTCCCTACTTGAGATCAATTCACAGATCTCCCCTCCATGACACCAAATGATGCAATCGAGTTTTGGAAGTATGAGAAAAGGTCCACAGACCCATTCCTATATTCCCCAAATCTAAGAGTCACTCTGACTAAGAGAAGCAGGCTGGTCCCCAGCTGCCTGGGGGAAAATTAAGCCAGCCTCTTAGAGTTTCACTGCAGTTCATTGTGGAAGAAAGGAGAAGGAAAGATACATTCTCCATGGAAGGACCGAGGCAGGTAGCTCCAGGAAAATGCTGGCAGGCATGGAACTCCTGTTCCAAAAAACCCTTAGTTCGACCCTGGCTCACTGCCATGGTGGGCAAACTACATCCTGGGAAACAGAAGATTACTCAGTTTCCTGTCTCCCTCTGGCTTCTGGCCAAACCATCCAAGCCAATCACAGTAACCCATATCATTTATTCCCCAACACAATAGTAAATAATTTTGTCAGTTAGGTACAGGCTTGTGATTTTTAAAGTGGAGGCCATTGCTATTTGGGCTCTGAATCAGGCTGCCCCTACACCACTGCTTTCATTTCTACGAGAAACCAAAAATGATGCTATTTCTCAGGATGGCTTTTCCATATTAACATGTCCCAGCAGCCAGAGAAAGGTGAGCTTTCACTAAACCAACAGAGAAAAGTTCTTATTTTTTATGAGCATTGTGAAAATAATGTTGTGTATAAATATATGCTTGTCAAATATTTTAACTCAGAATGTGAACAAATTAAGGGCATGTAACATCAAGAATATTTTAATTTTGTGATGTTGATATCAAATAATTAAAATAAAAGAAAATGCTAAGCCTTAAAATTTAGATATCTAGTCTTATATACGTGGGATTAACGCATCAGTTAAGACTGACCTACATTCTTTCTGCCATTTTCCAGCATGTTCTTGGGCTATTTCATTATGTGTTGGAAACTCTTTTCATATCAGTTTGAAATTTTATAACACATTTTATAGACAAATATAAATAAAAATTGGGTTATTTTATATGGCAAAATATTGACAAAAAATAAATGTCTAGCATAATGAGATAAGTAAGTTAGGGTATATACACTCACACAACTAAACTCGATACAGATATTAAAAATAAATCAGCCAACTGAACTTCTATCAATCTAGCAATGTTCTACTCTTTCATTCATTCAAGAAATAATTACTGATGACCCATTTTGGGCCAAAAACTGTGTTTGGTACCAGGAATCACTGGTGAGCATAACATAGTCCCTGTTCTTATGCAGCTTCCTCTTAATTGACCAATAAATCTTACAAATATATAAACAAAAGGTATAATAAATAAATACCATGAAAGGAAACTATAGAATTATTTGGGAGAATATAACATAGGTACCTGATATCAACAGAGATAGAAAAGGGTTTCCTAAAGTAACTTTTAGGTTAGATTAATGCCAATAATAAAGTATTTTTAAATTTTTTTTATTTTTAATTGCAAAATACTTCATGCTAGTCATTATTATTTTTGTTTTGTTTTGCTTTCACCATGTTATCTAAAATGATCTGTGGAAAAGAATGATTTAATACAGTCAAGTGCCACTTAACAATGGGGAAACATTCTAAGAAATGTACTGTTAGACAATTTTGTCATTTGCAAATATCATAGAACGTACTTACAAAAACCTAGATGGTACAGCCTACTACACAGCTAGGCTATGTGATGTAGCCTGTTGCTCCCAGGCTACAAACCTATACAGCTTGTTACTACACTAAATACTGTAGGCAATCGTAATGCACTGGTGAGTATTTGTGTATCTAAACATAGAAAATGTACAGTAAAAAATCAGTATAAAAGATAAAAAATGGCACACCTATATAGGGCACATACCATGAATGGAGCTTGCAGGACTGGAATTTGCTCTGGGTGAGTCAGTGAGTGAGTGGTGAGTAAATGTGAAGGCCTAAGAAATTACTGTACAGCACTCCAGATTTTATAAACCACTGTACACTTAGATCACACTAAATTTATAATTTTTTTACTTAATAATAAATCAACCTTAGCTTAACTTTTTTACCTTATAAACTTTTAATTTTCTTTAAAACTTTTGATTCTTTGTTAATAATACTTAGCTTAAGACACATTGTTTTCTGTACAGAAATATTTTCTTTCTTTATATTCTTATTTGGTAATTTTTTCTACTTTTAATTTTTCTTTTTTACTTTTTAAACTTTTTTGTTAAAAACTAAGACACAAGCACACACATTGGCCTATGCTTACACAGGGTCAAGATCATCAATATCACTGTCTTCCACCTCCACATTTTGTCCCACTAGGAGGTCTTCAGGGGCAGTAACAAGTATGGAGCTGTCATCTCTTATGATAACAATGTCTTCTGGAATACCTCCTGAAGGAGCTGCCTGAGGCTGCTTTATAGTTAGCTGTTTTATATAAGTAGAAGGAATATACTCCAAAATAACAACTAAAAATATAATATAGTAAATACATAAACCAGTAGTATAATAGTTTATTATTTTCAAGTATTGTGTACTATACATAATTATATGTGCTATACTTTTATATGACTGGCACCACAGTAGTTTTGTTTACACCAGCATCACTACAAATACATGAGTAATGCATTGTACTATGATGTTATGACAGCTATGACATCATTAGGTCATAGGAATTTTTCAGTTTCATCATGTACTGATGAGACCACCTTCATATATATAGTCCATCATTGACTGAAACATCATTATGAAGTGCATGACTGAATGTAAACCAGAAACTAGAGAAAATATATTTTTAACTTTTAAATATTGCAAAACTGAGCCTTAGATTTTATAAAATTGATTTCATAATCTATCCAGTATGTATCCAAATAATTACAGAATTTGTTCTGAACACTAAAGCCCAATAAAAGGAAGTTTTCAGTATATCTTCAATGTTCAAAATTAGCACTTTAATACGTGAGACATGAAATCCCATGGCCAAAAGTGCTTGATCTAGAATAATTTCTTCAAGATATTATGGTATTTATCAGTAGTATGTATATATTTAGTATTGCACACATCTGCAAAAATGTAACACTTTACTATAGAGGAAGGACATCAGCACAAGTTGAGAGCATTTAGGAAATCTACTGATTTACAACCATTGCATTTTAAAAGCAACTTGCTAAAACATAAAAACTGCAAAACTACCTTCTTTTTAATTAAAATGAAGCCTAGAAAAGTTAATTGACCATTCATTCATTCAGTGAGTATTTATGGAGTGGGTATACAAGGCACTGTTCTAAATCTTCAATGACCAACCCTTATCCCAGCTTTTTTGACGAAGGACACTGTGTTTTGGGGGCATATTGGGAAGCCACTGACATAGTCTGCCCTTCATACTCAGGGGTCCATTTTAGTGTTTTGTGTTGTTACAGACATCAATAAACACAGGCATCTGGGATGTTCAGGGTTGGGCTGGGAACTTTCAGGTAAAGTGGGAAGTCATTACTCGGAAACATTGTGAATTTAGAGGGAGCCATTGACAAACTATTTTGCTACTTCATGTGCTTATAAGATGAGGTATCATTAGGAAAAGCCACATAAAGCTGTTGCAGCTGTGTTATATAAAAAGTGGAGTTAATTTAATAGAAAATGTCATCCTTTGCAAAATGTTGATTGCCTATTTTTTTTTCCATAAAGACTTCTCATCAGAGGGGCTCCAGCAGCTGTGAGAAGGCATCCCGTCGCCGATGTTCCAAGACGTCCTGGTGTACAAAGCTCTCCACGTGCTGTTTGGCATCCAAAACATTCTGCATCTTTTTCCTTTTTTTTTCTTTCATACTTCAATATGGAATATTTTATTTTTGTGAAGATGGAGTAAGGACTGGCTTCTTGACACTGGAATTTGAGTATAAACAAGAAAAACATCTGCTGAAGTAATGAGGTGCTATTTTTCCATATTCTGGATCAAGGAACCCTAAAGCTATAACAATTCTGTAATTCTATAATGTTAAAGATCTCTCCTTAACAGATGGCAGTCATTACAAGTTACTGCAGGGCATAACTCTTCAGAGGCTAAGATGAAAATTTGTCCCATGCAAAAAAGAAAAGAGATTTGATGGAGAAAAGGCAGGGTCAAGTGCTTTTATAATCATGTTAGAATTCTCCAACTTGAAAGTTCTATTTTCTCATAATTAGTTTTAAAAAGGTGACTTGGTCATAAATTTTACATCATAAAAATCACTGGGCTTCAAAAATGTAATAGCTACATGTCTTCACTAAGTTCAAAATAATCCCATAACTCTTGTCAAATGCTTTACATTCAACAATTTAGAGTTTATTATCACTAAGAGAATAATGGTTTATACTATTTCTATGTACAAAATGCTGCAAACTAAATATATCATACAGTGCCATGGTCCAAAACAGTTGTCAGTGTCATGCACACAGTGGGTGTTCATTTGTTCATTAATTTATTCCTTCCACAAATATCTTTCGAGCATCTCCTATTTCCTAGGTACTGTTCTAGGTGCTGAAGATGTAATTGTAAACAAGAGAGACAAAAATATCTTTTCTCATAGAGCATACCACCCCCTGGGAACACATACACAGACACACATGCTAGTGTTAAATGAAGGAATGAAATAGTTTAAGGGATGTACAGTGTGGTGCACAGACTTTAAGGTAGCTCCAATCATCTCTACCTCCTGATATTCACACCTTTGTATAATCTCCCCTTGAGTGTGGGTGGGATCTGTGGCTTGCTTTTAAACCAATCCAGTGTAACAGAGGTTATGGGATGTAGATGATCATGTGTACTTACTAGATCTGTCTGTCTCTCTCTCTCTCTCAGTACCTCCTCCTGCCCCCAGCTTTGAAGAGGCATGCCGCTATGAATCCTATAGCCTCAAGGAAAAGAATCCTGTCAACAACCTTCAGGGAGCTTGGAAGCAGATCCCTCTCCAGTTGGGCCTCTAATGAGAACCCAGTCCTAGCCAATACCTTAATTGCAACTTTTGTGAGACACTAACCAGAGGACCCAACTAAGCCATGTCTGGATTCCTGATCCACCAAAACTGTGAGATAATAAATGTGTGTTGCTTTAAGTTGCTAAGGTTGTAGTTTTTTATACGGCAGAGAAGAACAATACAAAGAGAATTGCCAACATTCTTCTGGGACATAGAGGTAACTATCACTCTAAAATAAAATACCATAAAGTCATTTTTGGATAATTAGGTTATGTCTTCTGTAAAGGAATGTTTTCAAGAGTGTTGCATTATTTGGTCAAATAATTGTTTTGTATTAATATATTTGACACACAGACTTTATGGCCTACACTAATCTGAGGGACTGAGCCAATCACATAGGACCAGCCTTATCTTTACTGAATGAACTAATTTATAAACAAACCTATGAGGGTCTCATTTATGCTCCCACCTAATGAGCCAGGAAAATGGGCTCATTTAAATGACTTAAGTATAATTGTGCTTAATGTGTGTAGCCCAATTTACCAAGAACTTTTACTAACCTCATCTCTTATAATCCTCACTCACACTAAGTCAATGAGTGAAGAATTTTCTTCAGGTTTACAATAAGGAAATTGTGGCTAAGAGAAGTAACAAACTAAAGTTATGTAGTTAGTAAGTGGCATAGGTGGGACTCAAGCCACCAAATGCCATCAGAAAGATAAGGCCATGCTCATTTTAGTCGACCACAGCTACCTATATAAGAAATTGACTGCTCTGCCCTTGCAACCTGCTCTGGGCCAACAGAGTCCTTCAGAGCATACTCTGGGCCAACACAACAGAGTCCTTCAGAGCATACTCTGGGCCAACACAACAGAGTCCTTCAGAGCATACTCTGAACTGAGGCAACTCTCCTCACTTCTTCATAGGAAAGGTAAGCCAGCATCAATGCTCTCCTTTCTATCAGAAACAGCTATAAGCAGCAAGTGAACAAAAGGGAATGACAAAAAAGCATATATCCTCCTTAGAGTAACTGATTTAGTGAAAACCATTAGCTATATTCCAGGCACTGTGCTAGATACTGAAAATAGAAAGATGAGTAAAAACTCCCCTCCTCCACCTCCACACCATCACCAGGAGCTTTTAGTCTGGGAGACAAAGCTTACATCATTTCAACTTGATCTGTTGAGTCCTAAGAGAGGGGTCTGACTGCAAGAGTAGTACTATAAGAACCACAGTGGACCAATAACTCTACCCTTTAAATAATGGCTTTAAATAATGTCTTCTGAGAAGAAAAGGACCCTTAGTGGAGGTCTTCAAAGGCAAGTCAAGTTTTAATTATATGTTCCAGGCAAAGGAAATCAGTAGGCAACTTATGGAAGCAGGAAACAACCTGCAGTATACAGGAACTCTCAGCAGTTGAGTGTTAATAATAAATGAAGCATGGGGCATGAAGTAGCCAGAGAGTCAGCAATAAAAATCATAGATTAAATTTCATATGTGCCTGATATATAGCAGGCTGCATGGTAAGAATCTTACTTAAACACAATAATTTAATTCTAACAAAAACTGAAGTAAGCACCATTATGATCCCCATTTTCCAGATGAAAAAACTGAGGCTCAGGAAGGCCAAGTAATTTGCACGAGTTCCCACAGCTAATATTTGGCTGAGCTGAAATTTGAACTGCGGCTCTCAGAAAATAATTCCCCAAAATGAAGGCCCCAGAAGTAGCTCTCTCTGACCTTCCCCTGCCTTCCTGTCTGTTGCCTTCATTCTCTTCCTAGGCTAGCCATAGAAATTAGAACACCTCTTCCTTAAGACAGGGCACAGAAAACAGAACTCATTTTCCCCAAGGCCAGTCATAAAAACTAAAAATATTCCTCTAACTTTCCCCCCTACCCTTCTGTGTAAAAACTGGCCATAAAGAAACACAAGGAGTGCAATGCGCACTACCCGAAGGAAGGACATATGTGAAACACGGACTGAGCGGGGGGGGAACCAAGGGCAACACACGTAACCTAAACATCTGTACCCCTATAATATGCTGAAATAAAAAAAAAAGAAATTATCTGACCTACCTAGTTTGATTGTAAGTCATACGAGTCCCATTCCAGAGAGGGTCCTGCCCCACACTCAGAAGAAAGGAATACACATTCAGAGATACCAAGAACAATCCAGACAGCCCTTTCTGGGTTTCCCCATTGAGTCTATTAGCATTAGATCATACTCTTTTTGTTCAATCACATTTCTACACAGCTGTCTCCACTTTGTTGAGCCTAAGCATAAAAATGGACAGTTTCCTCTGTATCTTTGGGTCTTCACTCTGAAGGTTCCCATGTCATGTAAAACTATGATCAACAAAATTGTATACTTTTTCTTCTATTGATCTTCCTTTTGTCATTGATTTTCAGCAGTCCTTCAGAGAGTGATGGGGAAGTTTTCTCTAGGCCCCTACAAAACTTATGCAATTCCAAACCCTTAGCTAAATCCCACATTGCTCTTCTACGTAGGAAACAGGTCTGAAGAAAATTGCACTTAATTTGCCAATAACAGGGTTAGAACACTTTTCTATAAAGAACAAGATCAGAAATATTTTAGGATTTGTGGGCCATATGGTCTGTGTTGCAACTACTCAATTGTGTTGTGGTAGCAGGAAA
>NW_012143634.1:2969594-3000617 GCF_000956105.1 Propithecus coquereli | reverse complement strand
GAAAGAGCTCTCATAGTTTAATCACCTCTTTAAAATTCCATCTTTTAATACTGTTACAATGGCAATTAAATTTCAACATGAGTTTTGGAGGGGTCAAACATTAAAACCATAGTAGGTATATTTCAAAGTGCAAGGAAGAGACTCCAGTGCTAATGTACTTTGCACCTGTATGAGGTTTTTTTTATACATCATCTAGTTTAGGCTTCACAACATCCCTATGTGACAGGTACTACTTTCTAAGGTTTGAGGATCTGAGAGCTAATATGCCTGTATTAGTGCATTCACGTGATACAACAAAATACCACAGACTGGGTAATTTATAAATAATAGAAGTTTATTTTGCACAGTTCTGGAGGCTGGGAAGTCCAAGATCAAGGTATTAGCAGATCCACTGTCAGGTGAGGGCTGCTATCTGCTTCCAAGAAGGCATCTTCTTGCTGTGGCCTCACATGGCAGAAAATGAAGGACAAAAAAACCTCACTAGTACTCTCCAGCCCTTTTATAAGGCACTTATCCATTCATGAGGGTGGAGGCCTCTTGGCCTAATCAACTTTTAAAGGCCACATATCTTAATTGCATTGGGGATTAAGTTTTAACATGAATTTTGGAGAGGACACAAACATTCAAACCATAGCAATGTCCAAGGTCATATAACTAAAAAGTGACAAAGCCAGAATTAAAATCCAGATCTTTTTTCCTCCAAAGTCCATATATTTAGCCACTGCAAAACAGTACCTCCATAAAACAAAATAAAAAACTGTGTTTTCAGGATGCGGTGAGCATTGTAGCATGGTAAAAGACATGTCTCAAATCATGGTTGGGATGTGGCAAAGTCATAACATGTAACCAAAATGTTTGTACCCCAATAATATCATGAAATAAAAAAAAACTGTATTTTCAATCTTTAATGAAAATTAGTTTGCAGTTATGTGAAACTTCTCAGTCCTGGATCTAGAAATGCAAATCTATTAGAAACGGGAGAAGATATGAGAGGATCTTGCTGAAAACTGCTAGTCTTTTTCATAAAAAGGAATGAGTTTTTACTATTTGGACAAAAAATATAAGTACAGTTTTTTTGACAAATAAAATGCAAGTACAGTTATAAAATATGCTTATATACTTGGAAAAATATAAGTACAGGTTTTTTTTTGGACAAAAAATATAAGTACAGAAACTGAGGTACAAAATGGTCTCTGTTGTTTGTTTCCTTTCTGGAGATGACAGAGGGAGAAGTGGAGCCTAGCAACTAAAAACAAAAAAAAAACCAAAAAAGCCCCATAAGCTAGATAGTTCTCTATGGAGCTTAGGCAGGGGAGAGGGCAATCAGAATGCAGCATCAGGTAACAGTAATAATAATAAAACAATAATGATAATACATTTTAAAAGAACAGTATATAATGACAAAGATTCTCTCCTTAACCAAATTCTAGTCAGGCTCCTCTGAACTCTCTTCTCAACTAGGCCCTGATTTGGGGACTTTTCTGTGAGAAATAAAAATAAAATCCTGAGCCTTCCAACTGACTGTATAGACTTCTTCTTGGCCAAGGGGATCCAAGAGAAACCTTAAAGCTGAGTTCCTAGCCATGAGGAGATGGGAGGTCAGACACAACTTGTTATACCCCCCTCCTCACTAACTGCCATTAGGCTTTCTTCCCTAAGGGTTAAACAAAACTAGCTCTTTGGAAAGACTTCCCCTACCCCCGATTTCAGCTAACCACCTAATGTTGCTCCTCCCTTTTTGTGGTTTCCGCACTATAACTGACCAGCATTACTTCCTGATAAGAGATCACTGATCACAGAGTGATTCTGATCACTCTGAGAAGGCTGTGCAATGAGTGTTCTCGTGTCCTCTGCTTCACCTTTTGACATCAGAGAGCAAAAAACTCCACCCTTGGATCATATTAACGCTGCCATTTTCTGGACATGGATCCCATGAAGTAGCATGAAGCTCAATTGCACATGCTCATGTTTCTCCTTTCAGAAATATTCATGGCTCCTCCTATAGCTTGGTAGATATGTCACCTTGCTCAGGATAAATTTCTGTTCACCTTGCCTTTCCCTTAAAGCACATGCTCTTGGCTTCTGGCTGGAGGCTATGCTTCCTAGCGTGTCAGAATGGCTACCCTGCATGCTGCAGTCCTTTATGAAAAATAAAGCTCTCCTTTCCAAATTTACGAACCTCATCATTTTTCAGTTGACACTTGGTTTTCTCTGCATCGTCCAATTTAGCAAGAATCCTGATAAATTGGTTTAGCCAGAACCCCCACCCTTGATATCTGATAACCCTCAATATCTGATAGGATTCTTCATCCCTTACCAGTCCCCAGGTGATGTCTGGTCACCCTGGCCACCCTTCAGCAAGAATCCTTTTAGGTAGATTTAACCAGAATCTCCCTTAACCCTGATGCGTTCTCTCAGTAATTTTCCATCCACTGACCCTCAACCTGCTCCTTGGCTATAAATCCCCAATTTTCCTTGTTGTATGTAAAGTTGAGCCCAATCTCTCTCCCCCTAGTGCAAAACTCCATTGCCATTGTCCCTACACCTATTGCAATAGTCTTGACTATAGTCTGCCTTACTGTTCTTTAACAAGTGTCATGAATAATTTTTTTCTTTAACAATAATAAAATAATCCAACATAAATAATATACTATATCCTTACAATGTACTAAAAATTTCATGTACATATCTTGTTTAATCTTCATCTTCACCCAGTGGGGTAGGCATTATTGTTATCCCCACTTCCCGGATAAGGAAGCTGAGTCACTGAGCTTTTAAGTACCTCACCCAGGTCACATGGGTACCTTACAAAACCCTTAAATGGAAGCCTACCTAGTCTCAATGCTGTGCCTTCCAACCATTAAGCCAGGTGTTTCTTGATTCTAGACATGAAATCTGAGTAAAATCATCAGAAATGGGGGCTCTTCCCACAGACAGTCAACAAGTAAAAACATGCAGCTGCACTGATGCATTTTAACCTCTAAAAGCATGGACCACAGGGCCAGTCTGAACCCTGCATTTCAAGTACAATTTGAAAGTGATTTCACAAAGCATTTTTTAATCTGAATAAAGGAAGAGACAAAGAAGCCAGGATGAGCCACAAAACTTAAATTTAGTAAAAGGGCCACAAACGGAGGCCTTTGCATCCCCATGGGGTTTCTTTGTGTATTTGAAAATAGGAAAGAGAGAGAAGGTGGAAGAGAGCTCTGTGTGTGATGTACATGACCACAGCTTAATGATTAGGAAGGCATCCTAAAGGGAGAAATTTCCTCCTAAGGGAGCAGAGAGCATAACAATAATAGCAAATATTAATTGAGTGTTTACTGCATTCCAGGCACCAGGCACGATGCTAAGTGTTATTTTTTTAAATGGTTATCTGATTTGCTCCTCACAATAATCCTATGAGGCATTTGTTTAGAAATTAGCCTTGTCTTGTATGAAGAAATATGAAATAACTTCAAAGGGAAATCAAACTGGAAGGATAACTGCTGTATTTAGGTGAAATAAAATTAGGAAAATAAAGATAAATATCTCTTGCCTATAGATTTCTATATGTTTGCATAATTGCTGGAGAAAGGGATTTTGAAATTTACTCAAATAGAACTGTACCTACTATTTTTCAGCTATTTACTGAAAATGAAAGGCAATTGTGTCACATCCTCCCCCTACCCCTCAAATTGGATAGCATTTCTGTAAGATAAATATTTAGGGACTTCTAAAATAAAAATAAAACAAGAGGAACAAGAAAAAAAACACCTCAACGTATCTGAATTGTTTCTGGATAAATGAATGTTCTTTAAATTATCCAAGCAAATGTCAAATACAATTTAAGCAGGGAGAAAAAGAGAGAGACTATATATCTTCTTATTTATTATAACTATAGATATGTTACATATATATAATGAAGGAGACCAGAATATGCCACTCCAAAATATCCCTCTTTGGCATAAGAGTTATTTTGAGCTGATTATTCTGAGAAACTGCAGACACAGAGGAAGCTCTAAAAACAGAAAAGTTACCCTTTCATAAGGGAAATTTACATCTATAAAGGAAATCTCCATTTGTAAGGGTATCTCCCTCTCTGTACCAGAAAGAGAAGGCTGACTCTAAATCACTAGGAACTCTTATCAATGGAGAAGGCAACTACTTAAATATGTACAACAAACATCACCCTTGTTTACCATGTTTTTTCCTGGTCACATCCCCATAACTGCCCCCCCCCACACACACATGTCTTTCTTTGTTTCAATTTAAGATGATATTTAAGCCTGAATTCAAAGCCACCTTGAGAGATTTACTCATTACTCCGAGTATCTCCCATGTATACATGGAGCATACATGTTAATAAGATTCTGTTTATTTTTCTCTTGTTAATATGCCTTTTGTTACAGGGGTCTGTCCTAAGAACTATGAAGGGTAGAGGAAAATTTATTTTTTCCTCCCCTACAATAAAATGATCTCTTTAGTTTACATTGAAAAACTGAAGCAAAGAGATATTTCTTCCCATGTGAAATTAATCCCTAGCCACACCCAAAAGAAAAAAAATGTAAAATGAACGAAAGTTCCATTTTTAATGAAATCAAGAAAGAGCCACACCAACAAACTATAACCTAAAAGAATATCCATCAAATGCAGTGTGACTTGAACCTAAAGAGGGATAGATACCAAGATAGGCCAAAAATTCTTGACATATTGAAAAGTAATTGATAATAAGTATCAAGAATATATTATATGCCAAGAAATATTCTAAGTATTAACTAATTTAATCCTGACAACCCTGTGAGGAAGATACTATTATTATCACCATTTATAAGCAATGAAACAGAGGCACAGACAAGGTAAGTAACTTGCCCAATATCACACAGCTACTAGCTATCAGAACCGGAGTTTGAACTCCAGAACTTGAGTAGAGCACAAAGCTCTCCAAAAATGAGTGGCGTAAGAGTCCCTTGCTAACAAAGCAAGCTCTGGTATATGGCTGGGCTGGGCGAAGGGAGCCTCCTTGAAGCTTTTTGATGGCAGAGTGGTAGGGGAGGCAGCCCCGAACAAAGAAATCTCTCAGAAATAAACAGGTGATCAGCCAGCACGGCAGCAAGGGGGTGATGGTGGTGGGGAAGACAACCAATTTGTAGCTGTCAAAAGAAGAACAAGTGTCAAGTCATCACTCAAGAAGCCTATGGCACGTGAGGCTTTACTGCAAGACTGTCGGGCCAATCTTGTCAGACTGTGCTGTGAAATCCATGTAAACCCGTTCTGAGACTTTTGATTTAAATCCAGGCAAGCTGAAGCCTCATGTGCCCTTCATCACACAATTCTTCAGCAAGCAAATGGTCTATAACAAATGTCTCACAGAATATTTCAAAGATAGCTTTTATATCATTAGGCCAAGGATGGATTACTGACAGTGCACGGCGTTGGTATGTCCTTAGAAAATAAGGTGGTGGGAAGGAGGGAGGGGGGAGACAGCAGCAAAGGGAGCCCTCCTCACTCCTATAGCCAAAATAAATTCCAAGGATATGATATGTTTAAATATAACAAAATGGAACTTTTAAAATCCTGGAAGAAACTATGAGATATTTTAAGCAATAAATTTAGGATGTTTGATCAAAAAAATTTGGAGACCATTACTATGTTAGTTAAAAAAAAGCATATATCCCTCTCCCCAATATATATTTCTTTAGTGTATATATTATACATTATATATACACATATATGTTATATATAAAACATGAATTTATGCCTAAAATTATAAATAGTCATTCACCATGCCCTAACTTTATATATATCTACATACATCTATATAGATATAGAGATCTAGATAGATATAAATTTAATCCTAACAACTCTAAGAGACATATGTCTAGAAATCAGCTGCTCTATCTTTAGGGAGTCAATGTGTAATAATAATGCTAAACTATAAATAATGGTTCAGCCTATATAATATATATACAGTCATGCATTACTTAACAATGGAGATGCATTTTTCAAAATGCATTGTTAAGCCATTTCATTGTTGTACATCATTGAGTATACTTACACCAACCTAGATGGTATAATATATTGTACACCTATAGCCTATTACCTACCTCTAGGCTACAAACCTGTATAGCACATTACCATACTTTAGGCAATTATAACATAGCGGTAAGTATGTGTGTATATAAACATAGAAAAGGTACAGTAAAAATATAATATTATAATCTTATGGGATGACCACCATATATGTGGGTCTGTGGTTGACCAAAATGTTATGTGGTGCATAACTGTATATAAGTATATATATATAGTCCTCCTCAGTATCCATGGGGGATTAATTTCAGGACCTCCCTTGAATACCAAAATCCAAGGATGCTCAAGTCCCTGATATAAAACGGCATAGTATTTGAATGTAATCTACATACATCCTCCTCAAATTATCTCTACATTACTTATAATACCTAATACAATGTAAGTGATATGTAAATAGTTGTTATATTATATTGTTTAGGGAATAATGACAAAAAAAGTCTGTACATGTTTAATACAGATGTAGTTTTTTTCAAATATTTTCAATCTGTGGTTGGTTGAGTCCATGGATGCAAAACCCACAGATATGGAGGGCCAACTATATACACAAATGAATATACAATATGTAATCTTAGGGAGAGGTGAACCACCATTTACAATTGTAGGCATAAATCCATGTTTAAAATAGTCTTGATAATTTTGAATATTTTGAGCCAACTTCTTATCACATCTGATGAGACTGTCAGTATTTTTCGGTCCACAATACAGCTAATGAAGAACAGAAACAAAGAGAGCATCAGAGGGCCAAGAACAGGAGGGCAAGTCATCTGCTTGTAAGACACTCCGGCCAGCATGCTGCTTGCTACCCATGTAGTGGATGGCACTGATGCTTTACACTGTCACTGACATGGCCTCAGCAACTATGAAGATGCCCTGACATTTCCTGCATTGCCGAGTTACTCTCTCCAGTTTCAAAGTGCACACCCACATGATGGAATCTGGGTTACTAGTCCATGGATGGCTACCCTGGGGCTGAGAGAGGGAGAAAAATTTTCAACTTCCCAAGTGCAAGACAGGGCTTTACATGAAATGGAAGTGCCCCAACAATAGGAAGGGGTTGGATGCTGAATAGCTGTGACAATGAAAACTGTCTGCTACTGTATGCCTTAGCAATCTATAGTGGCTGAGGGCATGGGCACAGAGTCAATAGATTGGAATCAAAACTGAATTAGCATTTGTCAGCCCTGTGACTGACTGCTCTTCTAATGGGGTTCTTCTACCAGAGAATTGAGCACCGATGCCCTGAAGCAATTGTTCTATACATATACAATGCATTAATTTCTCTCCTATGTTCCTAGAATGGCACTGGCTATGTGTCTTCCTTGGAAGAACTGAGAAAATAGTCACTCAAATCTTTTTCTCTAGAGCTTAATTTTTTCACTAAACTCCTTATGAGAGAAGCTGCAGGCTTAAATAAATCATTTATCTTTTCTATGCCTCTTTTTAGATAAAAATTTTGCCTTGTTTATAATTTTTAAAGATAAATTAATGAGCTAAAACATGTAAAGCACTTAGAACAATGCAAGGCACAATAATAAATGTCATTGCTATCAATATTATATTCATATTTGTATTTTCCAGTTCTATCTATAGCATGGGTGTTCAGTAAATAGTTGAGAAATAAACGGATATATGCATGGGTGACAATGAAAAGCAGTGGTGTGCAGAATAAATTAGGAGAGACAGGAGGCAGAAAGACTGTTTGGAACCTGCTAGAATAACAACACAAAGAGGTAAGCAAAGAGCTTTTGAAACAGGGAGACAGTAGTGAAAATGGAGAGAACAAAGAGACTGGGCTTGGAATCTGATAGGGTGTGGGGAGTGGAAATAAACTCAGACTTGTGAGCTTAAATAACTGAGTGAATAAATGGTAGAGTCATTCATAAAAAGGAAAAAATTTCCAGAGACAACTGATGAGCTAAGTTTAGGACATTCAGGTAATTAATCTTATAAGTAATCTGAAAGAGGGGATATTTATCCAAAAAGATTTTATTGCCTATTTTTTTTTTTTTTTTACTTTTTTACTTTGTTTAAATCCAAAGTATCTTCCAACTAGGATTGCATCCAAACCATCCCAAGAAGAGTGCCATATTTGGTGGCTTGGTCATATGGTTGTAAGTCACAAAGACAATTGTTACCACCTTTGGGAGAAGAAGTAGGAGGAAGGTACAGGAATTTATTATTGTAATATAGAGGAATACTGTGGAATTAATGGGAAAAAATGCAGCAGAGTCTCAGAAAGAGAATTGTTGGGAAAGAAAGCCATCCCGTATCCAGAAAGGACTCTGTATTAGGGTCTTCTTTCTTGAGTTGGCTTCATTATTCTCCCTCTGCAAACCAGCCATTTCTGCTACTCAGTCCACATGCCAGGAGATGGCCATCCACCTGTAGCATATATCAGTGTTCTGTCTAGATCCTCTCCAATCCCTTTTTGCCCTTTTTGTGGATTCCCTCGTTTTGGTATGCTTTCCTTCCAAGTAGTTCACACCTATGACTCTGTTTAGGCAGAACTGCCAAGAGGTCCTGGAGTCCCATTTGCCTAAATATAGCAGAGATGGAATTTACATTGCCCCCACCCTTAAGGTGGCCCTTAGCCAATGATAATGGCTGAAGGTATATGAATGTCCTGCTCCATTGTTTCTAATCAGGAAAACTTCAAGACTTGCCTTATACTCCAGAGTACCACCTTGATGTAAGATTGAGTTCCCTTACCCTCTGCAGAACTTTGGCTTCCTCCTTTACCCTGCCTTGTTTCCTTCAACGCCTTACCGATTTCTCCTGTGAGCATTTACTTAATGATTCACTTACAGTTGTATCCTCATCTCAGGATCTGCTTCAGAGGAACCCAACTGTTATGGGTCAAATTTTGTCCCCCCAAAAATATATATTGGAAACGAGGTCATTGCAGAGGTAATTAGTTAAGATGAGACAATTAGGGTGAACCCTAATCCAATAAGACTGATGTCCTTATAAAAAGGAGAAATTTGGATATAGAGGCAGATATGTACAAACAAAGAGAAAATGGCCCAATAACTAGAGTGATCTATCTAAAAGTCAAGAAATGCCAAAGATTGTGGGCAGACACCAGAAGCTAGGAGAAGCAAGGACAGATCAGAGAGAAAGCTCAGATACATCAGGGCCTTGATTTTGGACTTTTAGCCTCCAAAACTGAGAGAATAAATTTCTGTTTTTTAAGCCACCAAGTTTGGGTGCTTTATTATGGCAGCCCTAGGGAGCGAATGCACTAATCAACAACAGCCATGCTCCGAAGTTTTTACACCTCTTCTCTTTGAGAGATAGTAGACTGACACTAGATTCTCTTAGCTCCTATTCCAGATTCTCACAGTACAGATTTTGATTGGCTCACCCTGGTCCTTCAACTACATCTAGGAGGTAGAATAACATTGTGTAAACATCCATGTTGTGATTAAGAGAAAACAGTTTCTATAAAAAAGAGAGGGCACTGTTTGTCCCATGGGATGGAGAGATATCCCCCAAATGGCCAGTACAAAAAGATTTCTCAGAATGGAATTTTCTGAGAAAACTGTACAGTCCTAATGCCAAACTAGCATGTATCCAGCAAGAACTGATGAGAGAGTTTGGTTACTTTTTCAAATTCAGAAGACGTTCCAAATTTATAGGGTTTCCAAAACATGTGATTTGAAAAAGCTTCAAAGTTGATTAGTGTTGCCATTTTTACTTCCTGATTTGGCTTCTCAATAGCAACAATGCATGCTACAGAATAACGTTAATTCAGAATGAAAAACAAATCTTGCCGTGCACTGAAACATGAAGTCAATTTATGTCAAATGTTGTTACACAGGGATTGAAACTTAATAAACAGAAATCTTACCAGTATATCTATGAATTTACTTAGCAGAACAATATTTTAGCTTTTAAGCCAACTCTAAAAGGGAGAAGAAAAGAAATGAAGTTAGGGTAAGTTTCCTTTGCTTTTTTTCTTATGATTCAAACTTGAAGCAGAACATTTTGTACATTGGCTCAAAGGGTGAATTTCATTTCCACTATCTCAGCAGCAGCCAATTTGAACCTTATTCAAAGTTGATTGTTTTCAAGCAGTTACTAGTATACATGTATTTATTGATGGACAGGCACTGAGTCTCATTTTTCTTCTATTTTCTCTACTAATCTAGTTATGAAATGTGATTTTCAGCAACTCTGAACATATGTGCAATGAGATGAAATGTAATTTGTTTATTGTAATATCCATCCAACTTTTCTTTTAAAATAATATTTATTTTCTCTTTTAGGGCATAGGAATTTCAAAGAAGGGAGCCTGAGTACTTGAAGTTTCTTCTTGAGTAGAGATAGTGTTACCAGCCTCTGAGTGAAGGTTTTTCCAAATTCTTGGTGAACGCTGGGGAAATGAATTTCAGGATGCACCACATAAGCCAAGTAAGTGATAACTTTTTATTAAAAGTGAAAGTACACTCTCAGGAAAGAGAGTGAGCAGGCTCAAAAAAAAAGCAACTGCACTGGCAGGAAGTGGTTTTAGAGCTTTTGTAGTTTTACTAATTGAGGGGAGGAATATTCAGGACCAAGGGGTTGGTTTTTATTAAGAATTTAGGTAGTAATTTCTAGAATTGGTTTCCCTTCCATTTTCATACTTTATATGGTTGTCTCAAAACTGTCATGGTGATTTCAAAGGCAGAGAAATTTTTAAACCATAATGTAAATAATATTATAATCAGCCAGAATTCATGTAAGATGACAGAAATAACCGACAAGCCAGGTGAAGCCAGTTCTTTCCTGTGGTTATCAGCTCCTCTAGTTAGTTCTGCTTGAGGGTTGTTTATTTTAATACCTGCACTCAATCTGCAAGTCCCTGCATCCAGTCTCAGCTCTGTCTCCTACTATAACAGTAGTGGCTTTGTAATTACATTGTCTAAATATTTGACTATCACTGTCAAATATTTTTTAAAAACCCAGAAGCAGACCCTGCAACGAGGATTCAAGGGCAAGTGATTTATGAAGAAGTTCTCCCAGGAGAACCTGGCAAAAGATTGAGGAAAACAGGAAAGGGAAGGGGAAGAAAGGGTATGATTTTAGGCCAAGTCTGTACCTTGGCCTGATCCTGAATAAATCACAGCTCAGAATTTATGCTATTTCAGGGCAAATAGCTGGGATTTCTCACTCATACACCAGCCAGTCACTGAATAAAGGTAACTAGAGGCAGGGGTAGGAGGAGGGGGCATGTCAACTCCCAGGCACTTCAAACTTTTTTTGTGGTGGCAAAGCAAACCCAATTGCCCAAGGGCAGTCTTCCAAAGAGAATCACAGGTATGTGCTATTAGAAGCAAAACACACAAAAACTGGAAGAACAATGCTCAGAATTGCTAAAAGAGATCCAGCAGTATACCTTTTTTTTATTATTATTTCAGGATGTTACGGGGGTATAAATGTTTACATTACATATATTGCCTTTGCCCCACCCAAATCAGAGCTTCAAGCAATATGCTTGATGACCTATTTATGCCACGTATCTTCCAACTGACTTCATTAGGGTAGAAAGTACAGCCTTTTAGTTCAGCTTCTCCCCAAGCTTAGATGGTCTGCTTTACCCTTCTGCACTGTAGCCCCCATGCCTAGCCCAGACTCCTGGATCACCATATCTCAGCCTGATGTCAATGTCCTCAGTCCCCACTAATCTGGCAGGGTGGGTTCAACATAGTCTAATTCTTTTTTGTTCTTTAATTTGAAACCTGATTGACTTGTGACATGGGCTTAATTGAAGGCAAAACTAAATCTTTAATAATACTGCAAAACTGAAGTTGCCAACATCATTATTTTAGACAATATAATGTTTAAATATCATGAAAATCTTAAAGTCTATTTATTAAGCCTGTCATTATCTATTCAAAAATTTCAATTAGTAATACAATATTTCTGCATGTCTCTCTGCCATGACCCCCATATATTGATTCATTCCTGATAAAATCTGAAAAGCAAATATAGAATTCTTCTTCCACAGCAAACTTCCCTATGGGCTGCTATAATCAAGAAGAATAATCCATATGGGCTGCAAATACCATAAATGATCATAGCAGTGTCCAAGTGGAATTGCTATAACTTGGCAAGATGATCCCAAGCTTTGTCTTCAGCTTCTCCTTTCTTTGTAGGATTTATACAGTGTGGCCATGACTGGAATTCTGAGGATTCAGTCAAAGAAATATCTACTTCTGTGAGAGGTTGATTTGCCTCCTGGGAAAGACTTTCCATGAGGAAGAGTCATATGGGCACAGTATAGTCAAGGGCACTGTACAGTATCTGAGGGAAAAGGGCAATGGTAAAAAACAACAAAAAAAGTCAGTTATTCCAGCTCTCACTTGATCCTCCAGTCCAGCTCCAAAGAACTCATGCCTAAGTCCCAGTGTGAGGAGCCATTATTAACAGGAGAAAAGAAGAGTTCACGTGTAAAGACATTATTATGATAAGACATCAACCATATTAGTTCCGGCATCTCTGTTGGTGATGGCAGACAGCATGGCATTGCTGGCTCATTCCTTCCAGGCATTTTAGGTGTTCTTTCTGTCACAATTTATACTCTGATTATCTAAAGCCATCCCTTTCAACCTAGGAGGTAAAATATGTTGTGTTCAGAAAATATCCTCCAAATTGCAATCCAAGACAGAGGGCCCTGAGACAGCGTGACCTCAGAAGGACACTGTTAGAGGCAGCCTCAGTGGTTTTGGAGAGGAGGGCTGGGCACAGCCACCTCTACTCAGACTCTGTGGGTATACACAAGTAGCAGGCCTGTTGGTGGGTATGCACTGCTAGTTACCACCTTTAGGAATAGGCAGTGAAGGGAGTAATCATTCCTTCATTTAACTTTTGAAAGAAAAAGGAAGAGATGGAATTAAGGGCACATAAGAAAAATACACAGCGTTTAAAGAATAATTATATATGAAACACTTGTGTAAAACTAATAGGACATCTGAGTTCTATTATTTTTACCACCTGTGTTAAATATAATCAAAGGCTGCCTGAACCTGAGAACCCTACTGTAGCCCTTCTTGCCATCACATTCTTCTCCCTTTCCCCCAGGGGAGTAACCATAGTTCTGCCATTTGAGATAATGATTTCCTTCATTTTATTTATAATTTTTCAACCTAAGTATGGATTCCTACAAAATATAATTTTTTTACTTTGTTTTTGAAATTTTACATGAATAAACTCATATTGTTAGTATTTTTTGTGACTGTCTTCTTTAGCTCAACGTTGTTTATGATAGTAGGATATAGCCACTTTCCCCTCATTTTTATTTTTGGATATAAATTTATTTTCTGGATACCACATAATTTGTATATTCATTCTACTATTGAGGTACATGTAGATTGTTTCCAGCTGTTGGTTTCATAAACAATACTGCTCAAATACTCTTGTTTTCAGAAACACACATGAAAGAATTCCTCTCAAGTATATCAACAGTTGTAGGATACAACTTCAGTTTATTAGAGAATGTCAAATTGCTTCAAAGGCAGTTAGACCAATTTAACCTTCCACCAGTAATACTTGGGAATTCTTGTTGCTCCATGTCATCACCAGTCTGAATTATCAGATTTTCAGTGTTTGTTAATCTGTTGGATATTGTGATATTTAAATTTCATTTTCTTTATTACTAACTAGGCCATAAAATATATTTCTGGCTGCTTTGATTTTTATGCTGTTGTAAATGATATCTTTATTTGGATTCCATTTTTTGTTTTTTAAAAATAAACTTTTTGAGGTAAAATTTACACAGATAAGGTGCATCCATTTTAAATGTACAGTTCAATGAGTTTTGACAAATGTATGCACCCATGTAACCACCACCTCATCAAGATATAGAATACTTCTCTTGTCCCCAGGAACTTCCCTTATGCCCCATTTGCAAATATTCACCCCTAATTCCCATCACAGAGAAACCACTGATCTTTCTTTCACTAGATTTAGATTAGTTTTGCTTGTTTTGGAATTTCATATAAACATAATCATATAATAAACACTTGTGATAGCCAGTATCCAAGATGATCCACAATGATCACTGCTTTCTGGTATACATACCCTGTGTAGCTCCTTCCCACATTGTACCAGCATTGATCTCTGTGACCAACAGCGTATAGCAGAAGTAATTGTATGTCACTTCCGAGGTTAGGTTATGAAAGACACAGAAGCTTCCATCTTGGTCTCTTTCACTCTCACTCTGTTGGATCACTTGTTCCAGGAAAAGCTATGTCCTGAGCCGCCTGATGGAGAGACACATGTAGCAAGCCACATATGTGATTGAACTTGAAAGCAGATCCTCCACCCTTAGTCATATCTTAGATGACTACAGCTCCAGCTGAATCTTAATTGCAACTTCCTGACACACTGAACTATAATCATATAGCGAAGCCACTGCCAAACTCCTGACCCAGAGAAATTGAGATAATAAATGTTATTTTAAATCACTGAGTTTTGGAGCAATATTATGCGATAGATAACTAATATGGCCCTCTTTTATGTTTAGTTTCTTTTATTCAACCTAACATTTTTGAGATTCATCAATGTTATTGCATGTATGTTTTTCCTTTTTATTCCTGAGTGATATTCCATTATATGACCATAATATTATTTATTTAAATATTGCTGATGATGTGGTTCAGGGCACATTACTCCAACATATGGCAACTTGTTCTATTGAACATTTTAAGCTGAAAGAATTTGAGAAATGGCACATACAGAAAGGACTTTCCAATCGTCCCCTGAAGCAGGTCATAAAACCCTCATGTAAGAGGAACCCTCTGTGGGAGAACAGAATATGTTGTCCCAGATTATGAAGGATTGTTGAGCTGAAGACAATTAAGAGGGAGCAGATACAGGAAAGCTCTCTGCCCTCCATTTGCCTAAAAGAAGAACATAGATTTACAAAGAATAAAGGTATTCTGTCCTGTCTTCTACTGAGGAGATCAAAAGTTAACCACTGAAGATAGCCTTAGACCCTAATTAGTCTGGAAATGGTAACAGAGACATCTACATGAACAAGCTTTTCTAACTAGCCTTTTTCTGCCATTTATTTACCTTCCCCCAAGTTGCTGACCCTGAAGACTCCAGGTACTTTTCCTTTGTCTTGTCACTTCTGTAAAGATTTACTGTTCTTTGTTGAAGGTGCTATCTGTATAAGCTAGAAATCAAAGCCACCTCTTTTTTTTTTTTAATCTGCTCTTTAATAAATATCACCGAAGACTTACTGAGACACGGAAGCCTATGTATTTTGTATTTTATGTCTTGAGCACTCTTTAGAACTAGCCATTTAAATGATAATTTTTTTTATTTCAGCATATTATGGGGGTACAGATGTTTAGGTTACATATGTTGCCCTTGCCCTTCCCTCCCCCACTAAGTCCGAGTTTCAAATATGTCCATCCTTCGGGTGGTGCGCATTGCACTCTTTACAAAGCCACCTCTTTGAAAACTAGTCAATCCCTGGGTGCTCCCATGTATATATGAAATATACAGGTTAATAAACATCTGTTTGTTTTTCTCTTGTTAATCTGTCTTTTGCAACAAGGTTCTATTCCAATAAGAACCTATGGGGTTATTTTTTCCCCTTCACCTCCCTATATCCCTAGGAAAGAAGTATCTTAATTTATGAAGACAAAGGGACCTTCCCTTGACTCCTTTTTCTACCCTGAATCAGATCATAGCAACTAGAATTCTTCTTCCCTGCCTGAAACAATCCATAAAACCTAGGAAGGTCACTCTATGACCTCTTCCCTTCTTTCCTAAAGACCTTCATATGACAGCTATTCTGTCCCATACCTCTGGGGAAGACATGTCATGCAGAGACACAAAAAGGAATCTGAACAGAGAGGACTTGCTAAGCTCCCCTCAGTCTATTACCATTAGATCATAACCATTTTGTCTAATCATACTTTTATATGACTGTCTATTCTTCATCAAACCTAAGCATAAAAATACATATTTTTTCCTGGGTCTTTGGGTCTTCATTTCTGAAGGCTCTGTGTCATATAAAACTTTTATTAAATAAATTCGTTATGTTTTTCTCTTGTTAATCTTTCATTATAATAGTGTGTCAACTGAAGAATGATGAGGTTCATAAATTTGGAAAGGAGAGCTTTATTTCTCATAGAGGGTTGCAGCCTACATGGTGACCATTTTGACAGGGTAGGAAGCATAGCCTCTGGCCAGAAGCCAGACCCAAGTACTCAAGGGAAAGGCAATGGGAATAGGAATTTATGCTGAGCAGGGTGGCAGAATATATATAGCTAACAAGCTACAAGGAGGAGTCACAAGTATTTATGAAAGGGGAAACACGTGCACATGCAACTGAGCTTCATGCTACTTTGTGGGATCCATGTCCAGAAAATGGCAGCGTTAGCATGATCCAAAGGTGGAGTTTTGGGCCCTTCGATATCAAAAGGTGAAGCAGAGGACACAAAAACCCTCTCTATGCAGCCTGAATAGGCTGGTCAGAACCACTCTATAGTCAGTGGTCTCTTATCAGGAAGGAATGCTTGTCTGTTGTACTAAAACCACAAAGGGGAGAAGTAACATTAGACAATTGATTGAAATCAGTGGTGGAGCAAATCTTTCCAAAAAGCTGGTTTTGTTAAACCCTTGGGGAAGAAAGCCTAATGGTGGTTAGCAAGGGAGGGGATATAATGAGGCGTGTCTGACCTCCCATCCTGTCATGGCTGGGAACTCAGTTTTTAAGGTTTTGCTGGGGTTACCTTGGCCAAGAGGGGTCCATTCAGTCAGTTGGAAGGCTTAGGATTTTATTTTTATTTCTCAGGTGTCAGTCATAAACCTAGTGATGGGTAAAGAAAATATATTGCTTTTTCTCCCTTACAATAGTGACGTGTTTGTACATTTGGCCCAGAGAAACACAGTTCTGTTGATGATTTTGATGCTGATAAAATTTATTGAAATGGAACATTTCACATTAGTATTATATGTGCTTTTCAATTTAAGATTGTGGAAATGGGTCATATGTATTTTAAGGGTAGTCACCAGGACTATTTTGTTACTTGACTCCTCACAGAGTACTACTACAGAATAGTATAGACAGTCCCTGACTTTTGATGAGTTCAGCTTACAATTTTCGACTTTACCATGGTGTGAAAGCCATATACATTCCTCAGCTTATGATGGGGTTTACCTGGACATAACCTGATCATAACTCAAGGAGGATCTGTACTCAACAGATATTTGTTGAATGAGTAAATTAATGAAATTGGTGAAGTATTCTATTATGCATTTTCTGCTACCTCTACTGGCCACCATTAAAGTTTTCCTTTTTTTCTTTTTCTTTTGTGAAGGTAACATATTAAAAAACCTACCTAAAAAATTCTACTGTCTTCTAATATAATCTAAGAGTTATTTGTGTGGTAGAGGAAGAGGGCAAGCAGTTAAAACTCCTCAAGAAAGCAGAGTAAAGAGTAGAGGAATTGTAGGTGTTTAAAATTCTGATTAGCTAGGGAACTCCTGTGATGAGATTGGACTGCTGAAAGAAGGACTTCCTCTCTCCCCTCCCTTTGAATAGAATAATGTACATGAAGAGCATGTATGAAAGAGGAGAGGCATAATCTTAGGAAATGTGCTATTTCATTGTTTCTTCTGAGATGGGCCATGCAACATACACTATTAATATCTACACCATTTGTGCAAAATGCATTCATTCAGCAAATGAACAACAGGCACTCATTCAGCAAATGAATGCCTATTGGCATTCTCTGGGGACATGCACATGAATTAATTTGCTTTCCAGGGGGGCCATGAACTCACAGGAGGGATGATCTCTACCCATGAAAAACTTAAAAGAGATAAGAAAGATTGTCTGCTTAGGAGTGAGTGCATGGGGGCAGTGGGGAAGTGGTAGATATACTGACATGTTGATATATTAGGTCTTGTATTTTTTGTACATACTCTCTCTTCCTTGAATGCACCTTTTACACATTTCCAGTGCTTGAAAATTTATTTAATTTATAGGCACATATAAAAGTTCTATATCATGCTTCCTCTAAGATTCTCTTCAAGCCAATTTCAAAGATTTCTCTCTTTAAATATCTCTTACAGATATCTGTAGGAGAAAAAGTCATGGTTAGGTAATCACTGTTCAATTGAATACAACAAAAGTACAAGCAAACAATTAATAGAGAACCTCTGGTTAAAGGGCTTTACCCTTCTGACTGATGGACTGATGTGAAAGGTAAAATGAAGAACTTCCTGGAAGCTGTGAATTTCATTTAGGTTTATCAGAAAATTGCCCAAGCATTTTATTAGAGATGCTAATTCTTTTCCAGAATATTTTGAAATATACTATGTCAAAATATTTTTCTTACACCAAGTCTGGTTCAATTTTTCTTTCTCAGATCCTATTTTTGACCCAAATAATCATAAAAGATTTGGTTTTGTTAGAAAAATGGTCTGATTAATATTTGAGCTAAATTCATTAATTGGATTTCTCACTTAGTCAAACATATTTTATATTTGAGACAGTAGGAATGGAAGATAGGCTGAATTAATAATAGAGTATAGCCCTGTCAGTGGACAGAGCTAGAAAATATATGTGTATACTAACACGTGTACATATGTATCTACCTTTCCGTATATATCTATATGTATATTAAAGTAATCATGAGTTCATACTGATGTCTCTGACTCTAATCCAGCACCACAAAGCTTATTCTATCCCTCCCCCTTCGCTTATTTATAACTTCTTTCTCTGACAGTGAGAAACCTGGCTCTCATTATCTACTACAAGGGTCAATGAACTTTTCCTGTAAAGAGATAGTTTTTCCTATACAAGATAGTAAATATTTTAGGCTTTGGGGGCCATACAAGTCTCTATCACAACTCCTCAGCTTTAATTTTTTTATAATCTTTATGTGCTATAAAGTGTTATTTTTCTTTTGGTTTCTTCAGCCATTTAAGAATTTTAAGAAAATCTTCTTTGTGGGTCACACAAAAATGAGCTAGATTTGGTCCACAGGCCATAGTATGCTGACACTTGTTCTATGGTATATTAATTTGTTTACTGTAGTCTTCATGTAAAGTAGTTTCAGAATTGCTAATCCATATCTCCATGATAAACAAGTTTACCAATTAAAGCACAGTGTTTGTATACAGTACTTTTGGCCTTTATCCTTACAGTCAAAACACTATTTTCCAAAGTTGCTAGGTCACCTCCTTTCTTCCCTATCCCCATCAGTGTGATAATATTGACAGGGTTCAAGACACACTACTCCAATGTTTGGAACGTTGGCATTTGAGAAAACAGCAGAACCAGGAAGTTCTCTCTCAAACCTTCTACTGTCCTTCTCCCCTGTGGAAAGTCATAAAACCTAGGAAGGATTTTTCTGAGCTTCCCCTGAAGCAGATCATAAGACCCACATTTGAGAGGTGCTCTACATATACCCAGAGGAAAGAAACATCCTTGTCTCTGAAGAGGCAGGTACACAGAGAAGAATCTGGCATGACTGGACGTTTATGCTTGCTCACTTGGCCATTTCTGGCAGGGCTGGAGATTGGGCCACATATTTTTTTTCTGTAGTATTTGGTAGAGCAGATATTTCTAAATATTTTCTATCTTTATAGGTTGCCCCTTTCCTGGCCCTTAGGCCACAGAAAGTAGGCCTTTCTTGAGGCTTTTATTTATCTTTGCCTGTTGATGTTTCTGGGCTGCTGGCTTCTCCAGGACACAGTCTGGGAAATATGAATCAAACACACACCAAAAAACTCACCACTGTATACCATTCCTTTGGTTCTGAAGTTCCTAGCTGGTCTGACTTCTCTCCACCTTTCAGAGCATTCTTGTGATTGTTTTCTATAATATGTTCAAGATTTTTACTTGTACATCGTGGGAGGAATAGAGAAAAGTATATCTCCTCCAACTTCCGAGAAGTGAAAGTCTAAATGAAAATTTTTTGTAATTCAATTTTTTCTCCTTTGTTAGCTCATTAGTTCTAACTCTATTTTTGCTATTTTAGTGGTTGCTTTAGAGTTTTCAGTATGCATATTTAGCTTTTTCAGTCTACTTTCAACTGATATCATACCAAATTATTTATAGTATAAGAACCTTATAGTAGTACACATCCATTTCTCCCCTCCTAACCTTTTTACTATTGTTTTCATACATTTGCTTTTATTTATGCTGTAGATATTAGACTATGTTTTTTATTATTTTTGTTTAACATTAAAACATTTACTGGTTGTTCATGTAGTCGCCAAGAGCAAGCAGGCCCTACTGGATCTGTACAGCTAACTCTCTTGTTGGAGCCAAGAACTCCAGGTTTAACATTTAAAGATTAAATTGTCTTTTAAAAAGATGAGAAAAAGGTGTTATGTATTTACCCACATACTTACCATTTCTGATGTTCTTTAATCTTTTTGGAGATATATATATTTTTATCCAGCATCATTTTCCTTCTGCCTGAAGAATTTCTTTTAACTTTCTTTTATGGATCTGCTGATAATGAATTTCTTCCATTTTTGTATGCCTGGAAAAGTTTTTATTATGCCTTTATTTAAACAGCTTTATTGATATATAATTCACAAACCATACAATTCACCCACTTAAAGTGTAAATTCAATGGTTTTCAGTATATTTACACAGTTGTACAAACATCATCATAATCAATTTTTGAACATTTTCATCACGCCAAAAAAAAAAAAAAAAACCTCGTATCCATTACCAGTCACTTCCCATTTCCCCCTAATTCCTTTATTTAAACAGCTTTATTGATATATAATTCACAAACCATACAATTCACCCACTTAAAGTGTAAATTCAATGGTTTTCAGTATATTTACACAGTTGTACAAACATCATCATAATCAATTTTTGAACATTTTCATCACGCCAAAAAAAAAAAAAAAACCTCGTATCCATTACCAGTCACTTCCCATTTCCCCCTAATTCCCTCAGGCCTAGGCAAGCACTAACCTACCTTCTATCACTATGATTTGCCTATTCTGGATGTTTCATATAAATGGAATCAATCATTATGTGGCCCTTCATGTCTAGCATCTTTTAGTTAGTATAATGTTTTCAAAGTTCATCCATATATCATATATCAATACTTCATTAAAATATTATTAGGCAGATGTAGTTTAGTAGTTATTAAGTCATGAGTTTTAAACTACAGTTGAAACAATGATAGCCTGTTAAATTGAAAGTTAGAGATGGAGGAAAAATGGAAGAGAAGGGTTTGGTTATATGCTTATTAATAAATAGATTACTATGAACAATGCATAATATTCCAAGAAATAATAACTACTAGATTTTTGTGAATGATTTTATTCATTTCTACATAATTAAACCTTCTTCCACTGATATTTGTCAACAGTATAGTTTTATAAAGTCATCTGCTTCTGGAAAAAACTAGTCCTGGAAATTCTGTGTCTTAAATTACCTTTAGGTTGTCTCCTGGGTGTCAGACTATAGAGGTGACATCAGCGTATATCCATTAGTCTATTTCCTCAAACCTAACTATATTGAAATATTTAAAAGGATCTTCACAGGGCCTTCCTGCCAAATATCTTAGTTTGTCTTTGATAATTCTTTCAAAAATATTTGTCAACCTGGAACTTAAATCTTTGGTTTCAGGTAGATATGAAGTGAGAGCAGAAATTCCCTATTGATAATAAGACTATCACTTTATTCTAGGAAATATATCAGAATAGAGAAGAGTGAAAGCTCTTATTGGGATATAATTCCGAAGCATGTGGACCTCCCTGTAACATTTCATAGTGACTTGGTTGATTATTACAAAGGTAAAAATATGTTATGGTCAGTAGAGGAATTGGTGAATCTTGAGCATCTTAGTATTAGTCCTGTAAAACGTATGCCATGATCATGAACATCTGATAAAATTTTTTCAAGAATTCACTTTGTTAATAACATGTCACACCTTGTGTAAGAATAAAAGTGAGACTCTACACATATTAAAAAGATTTCCCACTATTAAAAATATCTTTATATAATAGCACTTGTCTTGTGCAAAGTTAATGTAAGATAGGCTGAGCTTCTTTGATTTGACAGTTTTCTCCAAATTTTGCACTCTAGTAAAGGGCAACATATCATTTTGTTGAACCAGTTAAGAACAAAATGAACATACCAAACAAACTAAATTTCTAACATTCCTTCTTGCTCATGAGTGCCACTTTATGGGTTTTAAGATTAAGACAAGTCCTTTAGTGCTGTCTAACAGTTGCCTCAGGAGCAATAAAGACAGGGTGCAAAAGACACCTTTTCAGTTGTATTATTTTAAATTTGAGTTCTGAACTCAGAGGAAAGCAACATCATAATAGTTTTCAGATGAGAGTACAATTGTCTGAAAATAAGAAAGGTCCAGAGAGTAGGAATAGCATATAGCAACCATAACAGAATGGTTTCATAATGAACATTAGGAATTTATTTCTTTATGTCAGTTTGCTTACAGTTGTCTCCAGTCATGGAATTACCAAAAGCAGATAAAAACATAAAAATTAACAGACTCTTTTGAGAATGCACATTCAGGGTGAGTGAGGCAAAAATTATTTGCCATCTGGGTAGAATATGCTGAAAGCAAACAGTATCTTTTTATTGCCTCACATTCAGAACAGACAGCACTCTAAAGACCTTTTTATTTTGTCTTCTCAGCTACCAGCATCTCCTCTCACTTAAACATAAAATTTCTTCATAAATAAAATATACACGTACATATACAATCATAGTAAAAAATGACAGATTATAACATAATTTGAAAATTTAAGCTGTAGCTTTTAACCTTTGTAAACATATAAGAAAGTATTTTTCTATATTCCCAAATATGTTTAAATATAAATGAAAATACATAAATGAAAACTATTGTTTAGTGACCAATTACTTTTACTCTTTTTATCTCTATTCACTTTGATTTCTTTAAAATTTTTCCAGGTAACTTAAGAGTATTTATTAATTATACCAATATAATATATAGAGAAGATCTAAAATTATAATCACAAGATCCTTTATTAGCTAACTAATTACTAATTGATTAGTAAATTAATTAACAGTGCAGTCACTGCTGATATTAAAAAAAACTTCTCAGTAAACTTTAACACCCTAAAATTTTACTCAGATAGTGCAAATGGTGTATTTCTGTGGTTCACATAATTTGAAACATTGCTTAGGGTTCACAAGAACAACAACAAAAAAAATCAGAAGGATATTAGTTATTATAATTCAATTTAATTGAATATTCATGTTTAAATTTATATGTTCCTAAAATTTTTGTAACAGTAATGATAACTTATCTGACCCCATTAAAAAAGTATAGGACTGGGAGGCCAAGGCGGGTGGATTGTTTGAGCTTAGGAGTTCAAGACCAGCCTGAACAAGAGCGAGACCCCGTCTCTACTAAAAATAGAAAAAATTAGCCGGGCATGGTGGCACATGCCTGTAGTCCCAGCTACCTGGGAGGCTGAGGCAGGAGGATCACTTGAGCCCAGAAGTTTGAGGTTGCTGTGAGCTAGGCTGATGCCATGGCACTCTAGCCCGGGCAACGGAGTGAGACTCTGTCTCAAAAAAAAAAAAAAAAAGTATAGGAAAGTCTCAGTTAATTAGACTATTTTGTAAGAAAATAAAATCAAGCACTGTATATATCAAATACTGAACTGTGATAGACGCAAAAAGAAAACATGTAACTATCTTTTAAAACAAATCTAACAAAACAGTTTAATTTGTACATGACTTACTGTTAGAGTAATAAAAGAACTTTCATAATCCTCTCATCTATTTATTAGATAATATTAAAACTATTTCAATTTTGCTTAAAAGCCTTTATTTAGAATAGTTTCTTAAAACTGGACTGATACCAATGTTCATTTCTTTGTTTCTTATCTTAGTAACCTAAAGTTCACCCATATACCTAAAACTTAATTGTTACCTTTTGAACACATTTTTTTACTTTTTGGTTTCCCCCTTTTTGTCTATGAGTTCTTGAGACCATTTATTCTAAAAGTATATAAACTTAGTTCCTAGGCCAATTAAAATATAAGCTCCATTAAATAGGATAAATTTAACAACCTCGTTAATTTCCCTCCAGATTAGGCAATTTAGTTTCACAAAAATGTGCAACTAAGGAGGGCGATCCCTTTATGCTCTACCTAGATCCAGCCTCAGGAAAGGACTTGCCTCAGCTGCTGGGAGCTGTGTCAGGGATATCTCAGCCACAAAGAGCCCACAAAGTTTCCTCTGCTCTTCTGATCCATGTGGAGATATAAATGTCCAATCATCTCCATTCAACAGGGAACAACTCTGAAGGGCCATTCTAACTCCAGAGTGCTCCATATGGTTGCTCCAAACTACTGTTTGGTTTGCATTGTAGCTGGGACTTCTCCCTCTTCCCACGCCTGCTTGAGCCCTGTACCTCCCACAGGTGTCAATCAATTCATAAATACCCTGCATGCCAAACTCTGTCTCCGGGTCGATGTCCAGGAGAGCTCAACCTGTAACATTAAGTAAATAGTTTGCCTCTGATAATATTATCTATGTCTCCACAGGTGTTTCCGTCTCTTGGTCTATTCTGGCCAATGCCTAAGTCACTGTGCCCAGCGCAGAATTGTCTTTCTCTTTAACATCACAGAAAAAGATAGGTGATATTAGCTGAACAGATCTTCCATTCCTTCTTCATCTCAAGATGAATCTCTCTGTTTCTGTTTGAATTTGATGTTCTCATGGTGCATACAAATGATCAATCCCTCCAATCAATTACCTGTAAGTTTTCAGAGATACTTTAAGCAAACAGGCAGCTGTATATCTACAATCTCTCTGGTCACAAACAGAAGGAATTATAAATGACCATTTACAGACACAGGCAGACATGAAAAATTGCTAGGCAAATTATGACAATTTTGGCTAAATGAAAAATAAAATAAGACACAAAGTCTCTGTGGAGGGAACACAAAAGAACTTTCTGAAACCAAAAGAAATGAATGATTATTTGCCTACTGTATCTTTTCTAGGGGCTTTGGTCATCCCTTAGTAACATAATTTAATATATTGAACAAAAGTCTATGGAAACATATCCAACTCTCCTTTCCTCCAGTTCTATGACATCCTTCAGACATCAAGTGACCTTTTCAGGCACTCATGAGAGGAACAGAGTTGGGGACATTTACTATAACTGTCCAAACCATGAAGACACCCGGTACTCACTCTAGCTCCAAACTTCTTCTCCAAGTTTCTCCAAGTTTTCATTATCAGATTTTGACAAGCAAAGACTCTAAAAATGAGCTCAAATGCCACATCTCATCAAAAAAAAAAAAAACACCAATCAACAGCAGCAGCTGCAGAACAGTAAGGCCAAGGAGATATGAAGATCTCGATGTCATTCTTGGTGCAGTGTTACTTGATTTAGAGCCATTCTTGCTTCACTCTGGTAGGTACCAAAATGGCAAATTTCCAAATTCTTAAAAAAAGAATATATGACAAATTTATTATGCAAAAGTTTTATTTTAAGTTTGCTGCAAGAGACTAGGCCTCTAACTCAGACAAGTAAATGATTTTACCCTTGGTAGAGATACAGGAAAAAAACTGATTAGAAAATTGTTAGACGAGGTTATGAGATGAAAACAAATATTTGCTTAAAGATATTTAGACCTTTGCCATATAGATAGGTGGGTAGGTTAGTAAATAATATCACCAATTTTTTAAAAATTTCATTTAGGTTTATCAGACCAACACGCAAACATATTATCAGTAATAATAATTACTTCTCTGAAGGAGATTGGGGATTACATCACACCGGTTTTGAGTCATATTTTTTCCCTTTGCTCATCTCTAAACCAAATTCTCTTATCCACAAGGTCCAGCTCAATACTTTCTTTGAACAGAAATGGCATTCCAAGGTGGAAGTGGGGAACAGGAGCAAAGAGGCATGGTTGAGAGGGTAGATAGACAAAGATGTAGAAGAAAAAGTGGCATGGCAATGCAGAAGTCAAGATGAGCTCTGCCTAACTCAGGTGGGCACTGCTTACTAGGGACATACGGGAACAGGATTCCAGAGTTAAAGAAAAAGTTACATGGAGCCCCCACATTTGTTCAACTGGGAGAACTAAGGTTCTTTTTTTCATTTATATTCACTTGGTTAGCGACCATGCAGGAACCCTTTGTTCATGTACCTTCTAGACCAAAGTAAGCGAGGAAGCCTATGACCTGCTGTCTTTCTGGTTTCTAATGTTTTTGTATCAGAAATGGGCAACCGTTTGGGTAACCACACGTCTCTGGTGTATCTGTGATTACAGTAAAGATTTTTGATGTACCGAAACTCCATTGAAATGGAGAGTAAGTGGAGCTCTTTTATCCTTTGCAGTTCAGCAGGGTGCATTTTTTACGCGATCTCTTGTTCCAAAGGGAGAGATGAATGACACAGTACTTTTAAAGGCTCTAACTAATCATAGAAAAAATTATTAATGACATTGAGAAAAAAATTCAGACTAATGAACCCACTATTAAATTTTATCCATCTTGTAGCTCTAAACTTGCACTGTTTGGAGTATGATAAGGTAGACACTAGACATATATGGTTACTTGAATTTGAATTGGTTAAAATAAAACTTAAGGATTCAATTCCTCAGTCACACTAGCTGCATTTCAATTGCTCGACAGACACATGTGGCTAGTGTCTATCATACTGGACAGCACAAATTTATAGAACATTTCCATCATTGCAGTATGTTCTGTTGGAAAGTGTTTCTCTAAATAAGACAATGTCTTAAAAAAAAACAGACTAATGTGCCCACTACTAAAAGTCTTGTGTTTAAATATACATATACATATATAGAAAGTGTATATATATATATATATATATGCCCATAGAAAGTCTATATAAAGTATATTTTAATTAAAAACAATGGTCCCCTCCCAATTACCATAATACCCTATTTTAATTCATTTCCTTCAACTTGTATATATAATTTTATGCACTCATATTTGTATATACCGCTTTATATTCTGTTGGTTTTACTTAACATTATATGAAACATATTGTTTATGTTTCTACATAATCTTAATTATCATTTTAATTCCTGCATAATATTCTATCATGTTGCTGTACCATAATTTATTAAACCATTTCTCCAATGTTATACATTCTCTCAGTGTTTATTTCTTTCTGTATCCTGATTAAGGTTACAAGGCATTTTCTGTGTGTAAATGTTTCTGCTGTTCTCTTGTATTTCATAACCACCTCCTCTACTCACATATGCTTTACAACAGCTATCCCATTTAGAGCCTCTGTAGTACCCAGAATATAAAGCTGTCTCTGACTAATTTAATCTGCACTCAAAACAAATAGTTTATGGAAGGCAGTGGATTTAGCAGTTATTTTGACTGTGTGCCTTCGGTGGACTACCTTGATTTAATTATGTGATTTTCATTATGCTGCAGCTTTCATTCCCTTATATTCTGTAATGCTTTTGGCCCCAGAGAAAGTCTCTAGAAGAATAGAAGCCATACAAACCAGCAGAAATAACCGTCGGACCCTATTTTAATTTCACCTGCAAGCTCAGTCCTCCCCCAACCCCTGAGTTATATTCCTAACAGAAGTGGTGAGACTGGGATCTGGTGGTCCAGTTGTGTCTGTGCTGTGCCTATGTTATTCATTAATTTCCCTCTATTTACACTCAGAACTAAGATCTTGGATTCCACAGGCATCTTTATGGCCTCTTTTCCAGGCCTAAAGCAAAGATTGGGGCTCCTACTGCTTTGCCATTCTTTCCAACGTATAGTCTCCAAGACTACTTCTTGCTTCACCTTTTAAGGTAAATTTTAGGAGGGGGCCCAAGGTCTCAGGTTTGAATCTAGGGTTCAAGGGTATAACAATCACACAGGATCAGATAATTGAAAATACTTACACTTCACATGTATGGCTTTAATAAAGCAAGTACACTAAGAGAAAGAAAATACAATCATTGGTGTGTTGGATATGTCCAGGAACAGCTCTCAGAGTCTTTTCTTAGTTGCAAAGGATATGCTTAGCATTCAAATTATGAACCACTAAGATAAGTTCAAGATATGTTAGTTAGGCAAGCCAAGACACAAGTTTATTGAAGGGTCTTTTTTACTCCACTGGTCTCAACTAAAACCAGACTGTGTAAATGGTTAAACCAGGTACAAACCATCAATCTATAAATCCATAAACAATGTAGACAAGCCAGCACAGAATACCTCCAAGGGAATTTTGAACTTTAAATAGCACATTATAAATCATTAACTAGCACATTTCATCCCTATATAAGACAAGGGTCAGTATCAGATTTTCACACATCCCTGGAGACAAGCATTGAATTATCCCAGTCCAGGTGCAACTTAACCCTGTCCTCACATAGAGGGATAAGCTACACACACACACACACGTAGCTTACGGCATATATACATTTCCTCAGTACATTGGTTTCCTCTATCACCATTGCTTAGTGCAACAAGTACTCCTGTATAACATGAAGTTTGCTGAAGGACGTATGTCAAGTCTCACAAAAGTTGCTTGAGTTTATTGCCTTTCTTCAGGTTCAGGGTCTTTAACTTAAAAAAATTCCTTTGAACTTTAACTGATTAATTTATTGAATAGCTAGAAGAGGTTGGGATAAGAAAAAAGATCTGGGAGCAATATTATCAAAGAGACTCTCAGTTGCCATTAGAAAAGTGCTGCAGGACATCTTATAGTAGATGGGTAAGTAGCCATTCAGTTCACAATCTTATCCAACTCTGAAAGAGAAAAACCATAGGGAAATCTTTCTAGCAGCTTCTCTGTGTACTTTCTCAAGAAACTAGAGTTATACACAGGAAAATGAAATGTGCTGAACTGCACTTCCATAGTGGTGTTTGGCTGGAAACCTACTGCTGTGGCTTTTGTGCTCTTTGGTACTATATTAATTTGCTAGGGCTATCATAACAAAGTACCACGAGCTGGGTGACTTAAACAACAGAAATTTATTCTCACAATTCTGAAGGCCATCAGTCTAAAATCAAGGTGTTTGGAGAGTTGATTCATTGTGAAAGCTATGAGGAAAGGATCTGTTCCAGGCCTCTCTCCTTGGCAAGTAAATGGCCATCCTCATGTTCACATAGTATTCTCCCTGTTATGTGTGTGTGTGTCTCCAAATTTCCCCTTTCTACCAGGACATAGGGTCATATTGGACCAGGGTCCACCCTAATGACCTTATTTTAACTTGATCACCTCTGTAAAGACCCTATCTCCAAATAAGGTCACATCTGAGTTAGTAGGAGTTAGGACTAGAATTGTGAGGGGACACAACTCACCTCATAACAGGCACATATTGAAAATCAGGCTGCTTGTCAAAGCCTCGACAGCAACCTTTTCTTTAAAATTCTCACATTAGCTGTCATCAGGATAGGCTGTAGTTGATGGTGCCTTCTGTCATGGAGGAATTCTTCCATCATGACCAACATAACAAAATGTATATAAGGAGGTGGACATAACAGATAGTCTTCTGGCCAGAAAGCAATTGTGACATAATTAGGGACCCCTGTGTGTTTTCAAAACATAGCAATTAAAGCAACTTGGTTGCTATGACTGACGATTCAATGCCAAAATGGTACATGAAGCCCTTTAGCTCCTAAAATGAACAGGAAGGCTGCTTATCTGTGCTTTGGGGAAAGCAGTTAAACAATGTTTTACAGCTATTATAATTACCAATAATAACATAATAACAATTTCTCTTGCAATTGTATAAATTATAACATAACAATAATTTCTCTTGCAAATATACAATTTTATGACGTATATTGAAGTGTATAAATTTTTTTAATATCCTCTGTAGTTGTACAACAAAAATGTATTATAGAAAATTAAATTCCTTTCAGAAAGGGACATTCAAAAATGGTAAAAAGGTGATATTCACAATTACATTCACTTCTAACTTTGCAATCCTAAATAGTATTGGTGCCCAGATGATAGTGATATGCTATGGTCAGGAGGCCTGGTTGGAAGCAAAGACTATAGGCATGTTCTGTGGAGAGATAGTGAAACTCACCTTCTTGGTTTTTATCATTTAATTAGAAATGTTCTTTTCCTTGGTTTCTAAGCATAATTACTTTACAATAGTCATACAAATATAAAATCATTACCACTGGAAAATATTTTAAACTAAATTTTATTAGCATATATCTGGAGTATGACTTGGTTACTTTCTCACATATCCTTAACTATTTATTTTTCTTTAACAATTCATGAGGGAGAAGTACAGATAAAATATTCACCAAGATAGACCATATCCTGAGTCCTAAAATAAACCTTAACAAGCTTAAAAGGATTTATATGTTCTCAGGCTATAATAGAAGTAAACTAGAAATAAATGACAGGAAAATAATTAAATATATGCAAATTAAAGTAAAAAATTCTAAATAATCCATAGGTCAAAGAGGAAGCTTCAAGCAAAAATATAACATTTTTAACTGAATGAAAATACAACAGATCCAAAGCTGTAGGATTCAGCTAAAGAAGTGTTTAAAGGGAATTTTATAGTAATATACGCTTACATTAGAAATTAGGAAATGTCTCAAATCAATAATCTAACTTTCTACATCAAAAAACTATGAAAAGAAGAGCAACATGAACCCAAAGCAAGAAGAAGGAAAAAAATAATAAAGATGAGAGCAGAATACTACAAACAACTCTATTCACAAAAATTTGACAATTTAGATTAAATGGACCAATGTCTTAAAAACCACAAACTATAAAACTCACCCAAGATGAATTATAAAGCCTAAATAGTCATATAACTGTCAAAGACATTTAATCCCTAAGCAAAACCTTTCAAAAATAAAAACTTCATTAGAGCAAATAGACAACCTACAGATTGGGAGAAAATATTTGCTTTATACACATCTGATAAAGGGCTGATAACAAGAATCTATATAGAACTTAAGAAAATCAATAAGAAAAAATCAAACCACCCCATCAATAAATG
>NW_012143634.1:2965990-2967979 GCF_000956105.1 Propithecus coquereli | reverse complement strand
GGCTTACAATAGTTGCAAAAATGAAATATTTAGGTATAAATCTAACAAAACAAGTATAAAATCTGTGTGCCGAAAACTATGAATGTTGATGAAAGAAATTAAAGGAGACCTAAATAAATGGAATGATAGGCTATATTCATGGCTTGTAAGATTCAACATTGTAAAGATATCAATTCTTTCCAAATTATTTTATTGATTTAATGCAATTCCAATCAAAATTCCAGCAGAATATTTATGTAGATATATATTCTATTTCTAAAATTCATACGAAAGAGAAACTAGAATAACAACTTTTAAAATGAAGAATAAAGTGAAATAAATCACACTTCCTGATTTTAAGGTTTACTATATAGCTACACTAATTAACAAGGTGTGGCATTGGCAGGATAGAGACATAGAATAATGGAAAAGTATAGAATGTCCAAACATAGACCCACATTCAGGAATATGGAGTAGACATACTTTTCTCTATTCTTCCCATAAAGTAGAACTAAAGACCCCAGATATTATGTATACAACAAGCATAAGACTCTGAAAGGTGGAAAGAAAAATGCAGATCAAGTGGGGATGTTAAGACCCAAAGACAAACATGGTAGTATGATCCCTGGGTTTTCTTTTTGCCTTATATGTCTCAGACTAGGTGCTAGAGAAGCTGGCTATTAGGAAATGCTAGTGAATACAGACAAAAAAAAAAAAGGAAAGAAAGAAAAAAAAATCCTACTTTCTCTAGCCTGAGGACTAGGAGAGAGGCAACCTAGCAAGAGAGAAAACTTTTAAAAAATAACTGTTCTACTACAGCAAACATCACAGGAAAAATATGTAACTAAACCCCTACTCACACCAGCAATACTTAAATGGGAGCGTAGACTTCCAACCTCACCAGGCTGTAATGAAGCATTTCAACTTCCCTGGAAGTGTGGTGACAGAGAAGGTCAAAAAAGGAGTTTGAACTTTCATCCACAACAAGCAGTAACAAGCACCCCCGACTGCACCATAGAATCAGCAAAACCATGTGGAGAGCCTGGACTTCCTCTACCACCTGATGGCAATGAAGCCTCCTCTCCAGTGAGGTAGTATCAGAGGAGCCCTCATAGAGTCAGGACTTACAATACCACCCAGTGATAACAAGGCTACCCATCCCTCAGTGTCAGTAGCAGTCATGTAGGGAGCAGTAATGAAGCACTCCTACCAATTCCATCCAGGGAGATATCAGTAGAGACCTACTGGGAAGTTGAAAGTCCCAGAAGTTATTAGGAACTCCTTCCTCCTCAAGTATCAACCAAGAGTAAATGGGAAAACTAGACTTCTATCTACAACTGACAGTAGTGAGGCAGTGCTCTCTCCCCCTTTGAGGTTTCGCAGGAAGCCAGCTAAAACAGAAGGTTTAAATAAGATCCAGAGTATTATATGATAATATACAAAATGCCCAGGTTATAATAGAAAAAATATCACTTGTCATAGCAAGAACCAGGAAGCTTTCAAATGGGATGAAAAAGACAACCAATAGATTTCAATGCCCAGGTGACAGAGATGTTAGAATTATCTGACAAAGATATTAAAGCAGCCATCATAAAATTGCTTCAGCAAGGAATTATAAACACACTTGAAACAAATGAAAAAATAGAAGGCCTCAGCAAAGGAATAGAAAACCTCAGTAAAGAAATAGAAGATGTGAAGAGGAACCAAATGGAAATTCTAGAACTAAGAAATACAAAAATGCAGTGGATGTACTCAAGAGAAGAATGGCAGGCAAGGAGGAAAGAATCAATGAACTTGAAGGTAGAACAATAGAAATTATGCAATCTACACAACAGAAATAAAATGGACTGAGAAAATGAACAGATTATCAGGTACCTATTGGACTATTAAAAACGATCTAACATTTATGTCATTGAAGTCCCAGAAAAAGAGAAGAAATAGGGTGGGGCTAAAAAATTATTTGATGAAATAATGGCTGAAAACCTTTCAAACCTGGCAAGAGTCATAAAG
>NW_012143634.1:2963673-2964291 GCF_000956105.1 Propithecus coquereli | reverse complement strand
TGGACACCAAAATAGACAAAGACAGTGACAAAAAAAGAAAGCTATAGATAAATACCTTTCATAAGCTTTGATGCAAAATTCCTTAACAAAATATTAGCAAACTGAATCCAACAATATATAAAAAGGATTATACATCACAACCAACTGGGGTTAATTCCAGGGATGTAAGCTTGATTAAATAATTAAAAGTAAATAATTGTATTCCACCATATCAATAGACTAAAGAAGAAAAATCACATGATCTTATCAATTGGTGCATAAAAAGTACCTAATAAATTTCAACACTCATTCATTATAAAAAGTTTCAGGAAAATAGAAACAGGACAACTTCCTTAACTTGATAAAGAGCATCTACAAAAACCCTACAGTTAACATTATGCTTAATGGTGAAAGAATGAATGTTTTCCCCCTATAATCAGAAACAAAGAAAGAATGTCTATTCTCAATGCTACTATTCCACACAGTGATGAAAGTTTTAGCCAATGCAATAAAGCAAGGTAAAGAAATAAAAGGCATATAGATGAGAAAAGAAGAAAGAAAATAATCCATAAAAATACTTGTAAGACTAAGAACTTTTCAAGGTCACAGGATACAAGATCAATATAATAAACAACAAAA
>NW_012143634.1:2960460-2961718 GCF_000956105.1 Propithecus coquereli | reverse complement strand
AAAAAAAAAAATACTGACAATATCAACTGCTTGCAAAGTTGTGAAGCAACTGGAATTCTCATACATTACTAGTGGGAATGCAAAATGGTAAACCACTCTGGAAAACAGCTTGGCAATTTCTTGTAAAGTTAAGCATACATTTACCTTGTGATGTAGAAATTTTATTCCTTGATATTTACCCCAAAGAAATACAAAGTTATGTTCACACAAAAACCAGTATATGAATGCAGAGTGCAGCTCTATTATTAATTGCGCCAAACTGTAAACAACCCATACATCTTTCAAAGGGTGAATAGACAAACTGTGGTATATGCATACAATGGAATACTACTCAGTGATGAAAAGGAATAAACTAGTGATACATGGAACAACATCAATGAATTATGTCAAAGGCATTAGGTTGAGTGAATGAATCAAATCTGTAAAGGTTATATACTTTGTGACTCTATGTATAACACTTTCTGGAAAGACAAAACAGATCAGTGGTAGCCAGACATTGGGAGGGGCGAAGAGGGTGTAACTATAAAGGAATAGCATGAGGTCATTTTGGGGGTGTGATGGAACTTCTTTGTCTCACAATTGTGGTGGTAGATACATGAACCTATACAAGTGTTAAATCTCATAAAAGTATATGCCAAAAAGGCAAGAGGGATTAAAAGTAAATTACATGGAACCTTCAGTAACCAATAGCCCTTCGCAGCAATTTATACTCAATCCTTCAAGACTCAGAGACTTGAAGGCTCAGTGCCTAGTTACCTATATGTTTTGTCTTGATCTCAAGTGTCTATTCTGCCTGCCAAGGTTGTTTGGGAACAGAGAAATTGCAGATGAGGTTTCAGTTGCCTTTCCAAAATTCTGCTTCTTTTCTCCACATCTGACATAGAAAAAAATTATATGATACTCCCTTTAAGTAGTGCAAGCCCCATTTTTCATGACTTTCTATTCTTATCTAAAAATTGTACATTTCCTTTGAATGCTTCTTAGTTTCTTTCTCATGTAAGCAATTTTCCTTCTTAAATGGAATTTTATGCCCCTTGAATTTCACAGAATGATTCTAATTAGAGAACCTTTACTATTAGAAAAATCTTATTGTTACAAGTAGTGACTTAAAGTCATATTTTTAGGTAACCAAAATAATTCTTAAAATCGGTCTTTTTCCTAAAGAGTTTGAATCCATAAACACAATGAGATTTTTTTTTTGTCTGCAATTTAGACTAATTTTATTAAAACACCAGTGTGGTTATTTCTTTCCTATTTT
>NW_012143634.1:2956518-2958340 GCF_000956105.1 Propithecus coquereli | reverse complement strand
CCTTAGAGGGCTCATAGTTTCAGCCTAAGAATTTGACATGTGTTTCTTTTATCCTATTGCAATTTATTTCAAATAAAATTATGAAAATAAACAGATGCCTTAAATGTGATTTCTCTTACTTTGCACCCCCACCCTCCCAAAAAGGTAGACTCTGAAATGAGGACAGAGGTGCAAATTCTCGATTTGCACATAGGAAACAGAAAACAGGTGAACATAGAAAACAGAGCGAGGAAGTGAGTTAATGATAAAAGAAAAAAGGAAAGCTAATGAAGTGAGTGATCATGAGCAGGTTACCACTGTGGGCAAGTGGAGCTTAATCTTGCTAGGGAATCTCTGATACACCACATGGAACAGATCTCCCTAGGATGGAGGTGAAGGTTGATGGGTGGAGTATTTGTTCACAGATTCCATCCCTCACTGGTTGGGTTTGTCTCAGGTGGCATGAATTCCCTGGACTTCCATGTTGTGCCTGCATGTAACAGCCCAAAATTCCTTGCTGGAGAAAGTCCTCAGACAGAGAAGAAGATAGACATGTAAACTAAAAATAAAACCCTAAGCCCCCCTTAACTGAATGCACCATCTTTTGGTCAATAGGACCCCAGAAAAACCTTAAAACTGAGTTCCTGACCATAAAGGAAAGGGAGGTTGGACAAACATCCTTATAACCCTTCCCTTTTGAGTTTAGACACTACAACTGACCAGCATTAACTTTAAAATAGAGACCATAAGACTGACAATACAGAATCTTTGTGGCAATGAGATACTAAATTACAAACAGGATCTAAGGCGATGCAAGGCAAAGGTTAAGTCATGCTTCCAGGCAATCTAGTTTGCTTAACAGATTGCTTTGAGTTGGTATATTTTGGTATATTTGAGTTGGCTTATCTATGATTAGAAGACTACCTTATCTTAAAACATTCCTTTCTACTGATTTCAAGCCTTTAGACAAAGCTTTATTTCTTTAACCAATTACAAGTAGAAGAACCTCTGAATCTACCTCTAATCCCACACTTTGAGATGCCCCACCTTTTTAGCCCAAACCAATGTATACCTTCCATGTATTGATTTATGAGTTTGCCTACAATTTGATGAAATGTATAACCAAACTATAACCTAGCCGACTTGTGCACATTTTCTCAGGATCTCTTGAGACTATGTTCCCTGGGCCATGGTTACTCATATTGGCTGAGAATAAACCTCTTTAAATTATTTTACAGAGTCTGGGTATTTTTTTTTATTAATAGACAGATGCTTGAGTTGAGAAACTAATAGGTGCTGATAATTGTCTTTATTTGGACCTGCAGGTGAACTCATGTTCGCCAAAGAAATGTGGGACAAGGCAACAACAGTGTCTGCTCCTTGCTTTATTCTGCATCTGGAGGGGGCTTAGAAGAGTTATTGACAATGAGAGGGGGTAACATAAATATTTATGTCAAACCATTAAACCTGAGCTATAAAGAAGCTGGCTGTTGATAAATAAACCCTGGTCTTATTACAAAGCATTAAAGTTTACAGAAGTTGCCATTTGACCAGTGTTTTACCCTTACTGATGGAGTTCCATTTGAGTCAGGATTCATGGTTAGCACTATATCCAGGTTGACGGTAGGTACAACTGTGACTATCCTTCCTCCAAATGCCTCTCCTTTCCTTGTTAGCCAATACTTAGCCACATTGCTAATATTTACTATTTAGCAAGAGGAAGGTACTTACTAGAGGAACTTTGGTCCTTGCCTGATTGCTTCTTCAGGTTTGAACTTTTGCATTATGCCTTAGTTATATTATAAGTGACACACCAAGAAAAAGATCTAAGAAATCTACTATT
>NW_012143634.1:2948557-2955088 GCF_000956105.1 Propithecus coquereli | reverse complement strand
ATCCAATATTCCCAGCACCATTTATTGAATAAGGATTCTTTTCCCCAGTGTATGTTTTTGTCTGCTTTGTCAAAGATTAGATGGCTATATGAGGATTGTTTTATATCTGGGTTCTCAGTTCTGTTCCATTGATCTATGTCTCTGTTCTTCTGCCAGTACCATGCTGTTTTAGTTACTATAGCCTTGTACTATAGCTTGAAGTCTGGTAAACTGATGCCTTCTAATTTGTTCTTTTTGCTTAAGATTGCTTTTGCTATATAGGGTCTTCTCTGGTTCCAAACAAAGTGTGGAATCATTTTTTCTAAATCTGCGAAAAATGATGTTGGTATTTTAATAGGCATTGAATTGAATATGTAGAACACTTTGGGCAGTATAGATATTTTAACAATGTTGAATCTGCCAACCCATGAGTATGATATGGTTTTCCACCTATATACGTCCTCTGCTATTTCCTTCCTCAGTGCTTTGTAATTTTCCCTATAGAGGTCTTTCACTTCCTTAGTTAAATATATTTCTAGGTATTTTATTTTCTGTGCTGCTATTGTGAAGAGTATAGAGTCTTAGATTTGGTGCTCGGTTTGACTGTTGTTGGCATATAGGAAAGCTACCGATTTCTGTACATTGATTTTGTAACCTGAGATGTTACTGAATTTGTTTATGTATTCCAGTATTCTCATGGCAGAATCTTTGGGGTTTTCTAGATACAAGATCATATCATCAGCAAAGAGTAATAGTTTGACCTCTTCTGCCCCCATTTGGATCCCCTTGATTTCCTTCTCTTGTCTCATTTCTCTGGCTAGGACTTCCAGCACTATGTGGAACAGAAATGGTGATAGAGGCCAAACTTGTGCGATTCCAGTTCTAAGCGGAAATGTTTTCAATTTTTCCCCATTCAGTATGATCTTGGCTGTAGGTTTGTCATATATGGATTTTATCATTTTCAGGTAAATCCCATCTATGCCTATTTTGCTAAGCGTTCTTATCATAAAAGGGTGTTGAATTTTGTCACATGCTTTTTTTTTTTTTGTCTATTAAGAGGATCATATGGTCTTTGTTTTTACTTCTGTTTATATGGTGAATAGCAATTATAGATTTGTGTATGTTGAATCATCCCTGCATCTCTGAGATGAAGCCCACTTGGTCGTGAGGAATTATTTTTTTGGTAAGCACCTGAATTCATTTTTCTAGGATTTTGTTGAGAGTTTTTACATCTATATTCATAAGAGATATTGTTCTGTAATTTCCTTTTTTTTGTTGTGTGCTTTCCTGGTTTGGGTATCAGGGTGATGATGTTGGCTTCAAAAAATGTGTTTGGGAGGATTCCTTCCTTCTTGATGTGGAATAATTTCTGCAGAGTGGGCACCAGATCTTCTTTGTAGGTCTGGTAAAATTTGGGTGTAAAACCACCTGGTCCAGGACTTTTTTTTTAGGAAGGTTTTTTATTGCTGCTTCAATTTTGGTACTTGATATTGGTCTGTTCAGGAATTCCGTTTCTTCCCAATTGAGCCTAGGGAGGCTGTGTGTTTCTAGCAATTTGTCCATTTTCTCCACCTTTTTAAGTTTATGTGTATAGAGATTTTTGTAGTATTCATAGATGATATTTTGCATTTCCATGGTATCGGTTGTAATTTCTCCTTTTTCATTACTGATTGAGCTTATTAGAGTCCTTTGTTTTCTGCTTCTCATTAATCTAGCAAGGGGCATGTCAATTTTGTTTATTTTTTCAAAGAACACACTTTTTGTTCTATTACTCTTCCATATAGTTTTTCTGTTTTCAATTTCATTTACTTCTGCTCTGATCTTTGTTATTTCTTTTCTTCTGCAGGGTTTGGGGTTCTTTTGCTCATCCTTTTCCAGATCTTTGAGACAAGTCATTAGATTGTTGATTTTTGATCTTTCTGTCTTTTGGATGTAGGCATTTATGGATATAAATTTTCCTCTCAGGACTGCTTTAGCTGTGTCCCACAGATTTTGTTAACTTGTGTCTCTTTATCATTTAGTCCAAAGAATCTTTGGATTTCCATCTTAATTTCCTCCTTAACACAGTAATCATTCAGCAGAAGGTTGTTTAGTTTCCATGATTTTGTGTAGAGTTGAGAGTTTCTGTTGGAGTTGATTTCTAATTTTATTACACTGTGGTCTGAGAAGATGCATGGTATAATTTCTATTTTTTTAATTTGTTGAGACATGTTTTGTGGCCTAGGATATGGTCAATTTTAGAGAATGTCCCATGAGCTGATGAGAAAAAAAATATATATTCAGTGGGTTTTGGGTAGAATGTTCTATAAATATCAGTCAGGCCCATTTGTTTCAGAGTTCTGTTTAAGTCCATTGTTTTTTGTTTATTTTCTGCTTGGAGCAACTGTCCTGTCAGAGAGATGTTGAAGTCTCTGACTATTATGGTGTTGCTGTTTATCATATTATTTAGATCAAGTAGCATTTTCTTTATGAATCTGGGTGGACCTGAGTTAGGTACATAAATATTTAGAATTGTTATGTCTTCTTGTTGAACTGTACCCTTCACCATTATATAGTGACCCTCTTTGTCATTCATTACTTTTGTTGAATTAAAGACTAAGTTATCTGAAATCAGAACTGCCACACCAGCTTTCTTTTGGCTTCTGTTTGCTTGAAATATTGTTTTCCATCCCTTCACCTTGAATCTGAATGCATCCTTGTGGGTTAGACTTGTTTCCTGAAAACACAAGATTCTTGGCTTGTGTATATTTATGCATTTAGCCAGCTTATGTCTCTTTAGTGAACAGTTCAAACTATTCACATTTATTGAAAGCATTAATAAGTGGGACAGATTTCTGTTCATCCTGTTGAGTTGAACTTTGTTGCTTATTTTCTCTCTTGAGCCAGTGTAGTATCTGCCATTTGATCTTTAGCTTTTGGATGATTTTACACTGGTGATTGTCTGTCGTGCTGATCTATGTGTAATGCTATTCTGAGTACTTCCTGGAGGGTAGGCCTTGTCTTGATGAATTCCCTCAGTCTTTGCTTGTCTGAGGAGATCTTTATTTTTCCTTCATATAAGAAACAGTTTTTCAGGGTAGAAAATTCTGGGCTGGGCACTATTCTGTTTGAGAAGACTGAGAAAGGGGCCCCAGTCTCTTTTGGCTTGTAAGGTCTCAGTTGAGATGTCTGCAGTTATTCTGATGGGTTTGCTTTTGCAGGTTACCTGCTGCTTTTACCTTGTTGCTCATAGGAGAGCATCTTTTGTATTTATTTTGGCCAGTCTGATGACTATGTGTCATGGTGTCTTCCTGTTTGCAATGAATTTCCCAGAAGTCCTTTGAGCATCTTGTACCTGGATATCTAGATTTCTAGCAAGGCCTAGGAAATTATGTCCTCTAATAGTTTATCCCACCCTTGTGTATTTTCTTCTTTACCATCATGGATGCCTGTGATTCTTATATTAGGCCTTTTCATATAATGCCACATTTCTTTTAGGCTTTGCTCTTTTCTCTTATTTCTGTGCTCTATCTCCGTGACTGACTTGTTTAATTGAAAGGTGTTATCTTCAGTCCCTGAGATTCTCCCTTTTGTTTGATTCACCCTATTCTTAAGGCTTTACACAGTGTTTTGTAATTCCTTGAATAAATTATTCATTTCCAGAATTCTGTTTGATTTTTCTTTAATATTTCAATTTCTTTAGTGAATTTTTCTTTCACGTCCTGGATTTTTTTTTTTTTTTTGTGGTTTCTTTGTGTTGGGTTTCCATTTTCTCTTGCATATCACTGAGTTTTCTTACAATCCATGTTCAAAATTCTTCTGTCATTTCAGCGTTGTGATTTTGGTTGATATCTTTGCTAGAGAGCTGGTGTTCTGTTTTCGGAGTGTCTTTTCGCTTTGATTCTTCATACTTCCAGAGTTCTTTTGCTGATTCCTTCCCATCTGGAGCAGTTGTTGCTTTTTACCTTTGGATTTTCATTTAGATATTGACACACACTGTTTAGTCTCTGAGCCATTAGGTGGTGCTTGTGGGTGAGAATTGACCATATCCTGTATGTAAGTCAGTAAATGCAATAAAAGGGCATGCACATTGACCTCCCTGTCAGTAGGTGGTGCTTGCCAGGAGGAGCAATCTGCAATGTTGTTTTGGGGTCCAGTAACCAGGTCTAGTTCCTCTGGAGAAGCACTCTAGTGCCTCAGGTGGTGGGTGAGGCCCTGGGACTTCCAGGTGTATCCTTATTCTCCACCTCAGCATGGGTGGGTGGGGGAGTGAGGCTGGGCAGGGCTGAGTTGGGGGAGCCTTCCCTCAAGCTCCAAAAATGCTTTTAGCTGGGGTCAAAGGTCTGTTCTCTGCCTCTGGGAAAAGCTGCCCGGGAGGGGCTGAAGTGGCCCCACTCAACTAGAAAGTATGTGTGTAGAGGTGGGACTGTCTGAGACCTGCAGTCTGGCAGTCTGGAGCAGGCCTCGCTCCTTTCCATCCTTCTCTACTCCACGGTTTCTCCCTGGCCTTTGCCAGCAGGCAGGACCTCAAACCAGCTGAGCTCCCCCATGACTGTTATGCAGTCTGGATGGTTCCCTTCTCAGGAGCACATCCTGAGCTGGGAGCACAGCCCTCCCATGGGAGCAGAGGTGTTCCTTGAGCACGCTGCAGCTCAGACCCACTCTGATCTGCACCTGAAGGCACCCACAACTCAGTAGACTAGTTCACAAATATCCCTTCTGTGCCCTGGGCAATGTGATTGAGACCTGGGTGTACAGGATCTGGCCTGCACACCTGTCCCCCATGCCCTGGAGATCAATCCCTGCCCCTGCCAGGGAGAAGAGTGCCAGTCTCAATTCTCCCACAGGGTTCCCAAGCTGGATCGATGTCTCTCCAACTCAGGGTTTTCCCTGCTTTCTGGAATCACCAGGCGAACAGCACCAGGGAGGGCTGGCGGGTAGGAAGCTTACAGTCCAAGCACCAGTCCAGTTCAGGGCCCCAAAAGGAAAGGTCCCATTCCCTGTGGATGTCTCCAGGTGGTGGCTAAATTGTGTCTCTCAGCAGCTGTGGGTAGGGGAGGAGAATGGAAAATGAAGCAATATGGCACCTGCAATAAGCTCAGTTCTGTGGAGCAGGAGGTGTCCCGAGGGAGCTGGGAGCCCAGTGCCCTGTATGCAAGAGGCTCTCTGCTCACTGGAAGCATCAGTCTCTGGGCTAGTGTTGACAAGTCTTTCCAGCAGCTCAGGAGCCCACCAGCAGTCCGAGATGCAAGGGAGGGGAATTTTAACCGGTCCACCTACCATTGTTGCTGGTCTCCAAGCTTCTGAGGTCTTAGTCCCCACCAATGCCTTTCTCCTTCCAGTCCTGCTCTGCAGCCTCTTCCTGTGGAGTCTCCTGTAGCTTCAGGCACCCTTCATTCCGACCTTCATCTGATCTATGTTTCTCTGCCTGTTTGTTTTTTTCATTTTCATTTAAATTTCTCTTTCTTGCAGAGACACTCTGCCTGGAAGTGTTTCTCGTCTACCATCTTGCCTCTGTCCAGTATGTGGTATCTTTTCCAACACCAATTGTCAATTCTCTGATGTCAACTGGATGTCCAACATTTCAATTCAATTCTGACACTATCTAAAGTTAGTGCAGACCCCACAAGTTAAAGGCTCAGTCTCAAAAGTGTATCCTCAATTCAGATGTCACATGTCCAAGATTTCCACCCATACTTCTGATTGAAGAACTATAAATTCAAGGTTTCCCACAACCCCCTCTTCAGGTTCAATAATTCACTAGAATGATTCATGGAAGTCAGGAAAGTGCTTTACTTACTATTAACATTTTCTTATAAAGGATACAATTCAGGAACAGCCAAATGGAAGGGATGCATAGGGCAAGGTATGGGGTTGGAGGGCACTGAGCTTCCATACCCTCTCTGGGCACACCACCTTCCCAGCACATCATCAACCCAGAAGCTCCCTGGACACTGTCATTCAGGGATTTTATGGAGGTTTCATTATGTAGCTATGAATCATTCATCATTCGTGGTTGAACTCAATCTCCTGTCCCTCTCCCTTCTCCAAAGGGAAGGTGGTGGTGAGGGAGCTGAAAGTTCCAACTCTCTAATTATGCCTTGATATTTCTGGTGATCTTTAGCATACAAAAGACATGCATCACTCAGAATATTTCAAGGGTTTTAGGATCTCTGTTCTGGGAACCAGGTACAATGACCAGATATTTATTTTATATTATACCACAATACCTTAATACCAGGTAAAATGTTGATGTCTAAGGGTAATTGGAATCACCCCATCCATGGACAAGGCAAACTGAAATTGAGGATGTTGTCATTTTTCCTTTGGTCATTAAAAATCTTGGAGTCCAATTTTTAGATCATACAGACTACTTACTTATATTCTAAACCATCATCTTCTCCATAATTTAAATTTTTAAGAAATATTCAGTAGCCAATCACAAATACAGTCTTATAATAATAAATTTATACAGTGAGAGTTGTAGAGAATTCAATGTGAAATTTCCATTTACTGTGCCCCTAACACTGAACATAGTCTTTCCTATCTAAAAGTAATCAAACTTAATATTTG
>NW_012143634.1:2942955-2945251 GCF_000956105.1 Propithecus coquereli | reverse complement strand
TCACAGCTTCATCAGATCTCTTATATAACAGAAGAATGAATTGCAAAAAGCAGAATGCCATGACTGGAAAAATGCTATTAATATATGAGAGGATTCAGAGTACTGTATCTAGGATAGCGTGCCTCCCATTTTGTTGTATTTTGACTTTGCTTATGGTATATTTTTCCCATGTGAAAAGATTTTTAAAAAAATGTTTATGTGTTCAAATATATCAATCTTTTTATTTGCTGCCTTTGGATTATGAGTCATAGAACTTCATATCCAGGTTATAAAGGAATTCACCCAATTTTTCTTCTAGTATTTGTGCAGTTTCATTTATATATTTTTACACTTAAATATCTAATCCATTTGGAATTCATTTTGGTGTATGGTATAAGGTATGAACCCATCTTTGTCTTTTTTTCCCAAATAACTATCCATTTATCTCAACCCAATTTAAGTCCCTCTTTTCCCCACTGATGCAAGATGCCACCTTTATCTCCTAAATTGCCATATGTTCTTGGGTTATTTCTGGACTGCTCTGTTCTGTTCTACTGTTCCGTTTGTCTTTTCATGTGCCAGCACTAACACTGCTTTAATTATAGACGAGTTATGTTTTAATAGCTGCTAGGATTCATTCCCCTCATTGCTCTTCCTTTTCAGGGTTTCCCTAGACTATTTTTGCATGTTATTTTTCCAAATGAACTTTAGAATCAACTTATCTAGCTCTCTAAAAACAAGTAGATATTTTTATTTGTAGAGATATATACAAACACACACACACACACACACACACACACACACAGAGATATATAAAAACAAATGTGGACGAGACTTGATTTCTTTATATATAATATTGAATCATGTTATCCAAGGCTTTCTTTGCATTTGTTCATCTGCCTGGTATTTTTTAGGAATATTATTAATTAATATTGTCTCATACAGATTTTGTGATTTTCAATTAAGTACACTTATAAGTATTTTATCATTTTGTTTTTATTGTAAATTATGTTATCTGTTCCATTATATCATTTCACTGGTTGCTTCTATATATGAGGATATTGTTTTTTATATATCAATTTCATAGCTGACTAAATTACCAACTTGTTTTACTATTTGTTTTACTGTTATCGTCAGTGCTCTTGGGTTTGCAGTTATACTATCTGTCATATCATCTGCAAATAGAGATCGTGTTCCTTCTATGATTCAATTTTTATGCCTCTAGTTTTTCTCTTTTCTGATTTCATTTGTAATAATTCCAACAGAATGTAAAATAGCAGAGAAGATAGTGAGCATTCTTGTTTCATTCCTGACCTTCGTGAGAATGTCTCTAATGTTTCCCCATTATATAATTTATATATGTATATACATATATACATGCATGTTTTTATCACAATAAGAATATGTCTACGAATTCCTATTTCATTTTCCTTTTAATGAATAGGTATTGAATTTTTTAAAAGTCTTTATAACATCTATGCTAATAGTCATCATGTAAGTTTTATTTTAGGGAAGGGTCTCACTATATTACCCGGGCTGGAGTGTAGTGTCTATTCACAGGCACAATAACAGCTCATTGCAGCCTGGAACTCCTGGACTCAAGTGATCTTCCCCAGTCAGCCTCCAAAATAGCTGGGACTACAGGCATACGCCGCAGCACTAGCTTAAGTTTTCTTTTAGTTCTACAAATACAATGAATTACATTAATGGATTTCCTAACACTAAAATACTATATTTTGGGGGGGAGGAACCAAGATGGCGGACGAGAAAAGCCGCCAGTGAGAGAGTCTCTGCAAAAACGACAAATTTTAGAAGAAAGAGAAAAAAATAAGCGAGCAGAGAAACATAGATCGGGTGAGGGTCGGGAGGAAGGGTGCCTGAAACTACAGGAGACTCCACGGGAAGACGTTGTGGAGGAGAACTGGAAGGAGAAAGGTCCCGAGAGGCTTGGAGACCAGCGACAAGGGTAGGTGGAGTGGTTAACTTCCCCTCCCTTGCATCGCAGACTGCTGGTGGGCTCCTGAGCAGCTGGAGAGACCTGCCAACACCAGCCCAGAGACGGCTGCCGCCAGTGAGCAGTGGCCTCTTGTAGACTCAGCGCCGGGCTCCCAGCCCCCTCGGGGCACCTCCCCGGGTGCAGACGCGAGCCTAGCACAGACGAAATAGTCCTCCATTCTCTCCTTCCCCCTCCCTACCTGTGGGTGCCTAGAGAGACAATTTAGCCATCACATGGTGGCATCTCCAAGGAACGGGACCTATCCTTTTGGGGCCCTACAGCAGACTGAGGGGTACTCAGACAGCGAGCTCCCTACCCACC
>NW_012143634.1:2939868-2942905 GCF_000956105.1 Propithecus coquereli | reverse complement strand
AATAGGAATAGGATCATGCTATTAATTGTCATGCATATGTGCATATAGGTATATATGTTTCTGTATTTTGAATTTATTTACATAAAGACATGTTAGATAATATTCCTTGTCAACACATACAGAACTTTCTCAATCTTTTTATCATTACATAGAATACCAAAGTAAGGATTTCTCATAACTAACCATCTCTCTCATTACGGGTATTTCAGTTGTTTCTAAATATTTACTAATACAAATGATTTTGTAGTTCTGCATGAGGCAGGCATGAAGTTAAACATTTGAAGTTGATATCTGACCTGTTTTTCAGAACTTTTTGAGAACCTTTGAAATATCTAGATAATTAGAGTCTCATCTCTATAATTTAGAAACCAGGCAACTCACCTCCACAAGTTCCTTTCAGCTAGCGCACAGTCATATGACTTAGACATATTCCTATTAAAGTTTGATTCGGTGAAGGGTCACTTCCATGCTTAATCCACTTACCTGGGGAAGGTCACAGCAGAAGCTTTTGGGTCTCAAGTGAGATAGTAACAGGAAAGTTGAGTACCTGATACAAAAGTGTCTTCAGGACTAACAGCAGCAGCTACTTCAGTCAAGTCTAGTAGATAGCAGCTGTTCAAGCTGCAGCATCCAGGGTTTGGTAACAGCAGGGGAAACAGCTGTGTTTTCTTCATTATCTAATTCTGTAGGTTGCTTTCTGGCATTGGTCATGGAAACTTAGCCTAAGACACTCTCAACAATTCTGTGAGTTATCCAGTACCCTTTTTTAAAATTCCCTTTTTGGCTAATCCACCAGTCAGCTTCCACTATAAGCATCTAAGAATCTGGAAAGATACAGAAATTGGAACCAGAAGTTGTTGTAGACAACAGAAGCCCTGGGAAATTGGGAAGTTTTGTAATTGGTTGTCTGATGTGGATGCCATGGAAACGTGCTACTCAGCTCTCCTTCAAGAAAACCTGCTGTGTGAGCCCTGAGCAAAGTGACTGACAGCTTCCAGCTTCTGTTCCTCTCAATGTCTGAGCACGGCAGAGGTACTAGGGTCAATCCCTTCCTGGCTCAGGATGGGATTCCTCTGAGGAGCAACTTTGGCTTGGGGACTTCCCAGCAGCCAAGTGGAAACTTTATCAGAACTTCTCTATGGCCTGAGGCTGCTCCTACCCAATTCTTCCTTCTCTCTCTTTTTTCATACTTGCATCACAAACTGAAGGCTATACCTTCCCATACCTGCTCCCTCTGCCTTTACCCTTCATAGGCATTTCCCCCTATAAATCTCTTACCTCTAACCCCATCTTGGCATCTGCTTCTCAAGGGACCCGATTGACATAGGTGGTACTGAGAATGGTCAGAGAAAACTGGTATAAAAATGGGGTTTGGGGACTGACCGACTCAGCACCTGGCTGACAAGGAGGACACCATCCTGAGTGCCTCTGTAAGGACATGGATAGTCCTTGATACAATGTGTCCATCTAATTGTTGATGATTTCACCTGTGATGATCTGGGAAAATTTCCCAATGGAGAAAAATGCCCTTGCTGGCTTGATGATTCAGACATTTGAAAGAGACAGGTGAAACAATGCCCATAAGGACAGGAGAGTTAGCTTGATATGACTAAGTTCTATTGACATCCTGCAGAGGGATAATGGAAGACTGCAGGCTGTTAACAAATGGTTGCAGACTAACTACTGTGAGAACCAGAGTGCCTCTGTGGTAGCTTGACAAAGAGAATTTACCTCCTGCAGTGGCAGGACAAACATAGGTGTTGACAGGAGTGGCCACAGGATCTGATTGAGCTGTAGAGGTCCAGAGGCATTTAAGTGCTGAGCCAACACAAGTCTGTTATATGAAATTCAAGGCACTGGTAGGGAAAATCTGGGCCCTGAAACGTGGAGCAGTGCCTTTGAGGATTATGGCTCTGAAGACCTGTCAGGCTGTTAGACTGATAACTAAAGTTAAGTCCCAGTATAACCTGGATGGGGAAATGCTAGGCCTAATAAGTGAGGAAATAGATTATGCACAGTAGGAGCTTCAAGAATTGCCTAGCATGCACCAGCTGTAGTCAGAGAGTATCTGTGGGATCAGATTTCAAAGATGTTTGAAAGGGGCTGGAACATATGACTAGATAAGCAAAAATTAATTGACTTAGGGACACTTTCTCAGGACAGGGGATTTAATGACCTGGCAAGGACCCCAAGGGATGGGAAAGATATGCTGCCAAGTTAGCTTTCAGAAGCCTGAAGAAAGTAATGGCCACCAATGGGTGAAGTGAAAATGAATGTCTGAATTGCCCTGACAGACAGTAGAGAAGGGAATGAAGAGACTGAGGGAAGTGGGTGTACTGGAATGGATATATTACATGAGACCAAAAGACCTACCACAGGACTATGTTTCACGGAGGGCCCAATGGGCACCCAATTGACCAAGGCCGTCAGGAATGAGCTGAGGAGAAGAGTAACCACTATCATTGAGTTCAGTGGTAGTTATCCCCTTCAGCCAGGACTGACAGTAGGCAAGGTGGTGACAGAGCTGGGCTCATTGATAATCACGGAATGATGGCACCTCGAAGTAACAGAGCCTGTGTATGGATAGGGGAGGGCACGAATATGAAGATTTTTGTATCACACCTTAATAGTCACCAGAAAACGTTTACCACAGAAGAATGCCTGAAAAATCAAACAGACAAAATGTCTTGGCCAGCTGATGTTAAGCAGCTTCCATTACTGACCACACCATGACTCAAGCAAAAGGCTCTCTCTGCCCATGCCTGCTCCTTCCCCCTTTATCCTTAACAGGAAATGCTCCACCACCACCCCATTTACAGCAAAATCTATTGTACATCTAATTCTATCTACTGTTGGAACACCTGGCCAGTACTAAGAGATGGGACTTAGCAATTCATAGTACATAGTGACAAACGACCACTTAAATGATCACCTATGACCATTAAAAATAAAGTACCTAGTAAAGGCACAGCTTTGAGGGATTTAATAACTGCTTCCAAAAAAAGCATTATAAAGGCAATGAGGAATTTGAGGATTG
>NW_012143634.1:2934720-2935609 GCF_000956105.1 Propithecus coquereli | reverse complement strand
GCAGTCATCAGATTCACCAAAATAGCCACTAAAGAGGCCTTTCTACAAGCTGTAAGGCGAAAGAAACAAGTAACATACAAAGTAAAGCCCATCAGAATAACTCCAGATTTCTCAACTGAAACCCTACAAGCAAGAAGAGACTGGGGCCCCATTCTCACTCTTCTGAAATAGAATGATTCGCAGCCTAGAATCTTGTACCCTGCAAAACTAAGATTCATATATGAAGTAAAAATAAAGGCATTCTAAGATAAGCAAAGACTGAGGGAATTCACCAAGACAAGACCAGCTCTCCAAGAAGTACTCAAAACAGAATTACATGAGGATCAGCACAATAAACACTCTCGAATTTGAAACCACTCAGAAGTTAAAAATCAACGGCTAGATTCCACAGTGGCTCAAGACAGAAAACAAAGCAACAAAATGCAACCCAACAGAATGAACAGTAATTCACCCCACTTATCAGTTCTGTCAATGAACGTGAATGGTTTGAACTCCCCTCTCAAGAGACATAGACTGGCCGAATGGATAAAAAAAACAAGCCAATCATCTGCTGTCTCCAGGAAAGGCATCTAACCTGCAAGGTTGCATTTAGACTCAAAGTAAAGGGGTGGAAATCAATATTTCAAGCAAATGGAGGCCAAAAGAAGGCTGGTGTGGCAGTTTTGATCTCAGACAACTTGGTTGTTAAATCAACGAAAGTAATGAAAGACAAAAGAGGTCCCTATATAATGGTGAAGGGTACAGTTCAACAAGAAGACACAACTATTCTATATATGTATGCACCCAACTTAAGTGCACCCAGATTCATAAAGCAAACTCTACTTGATCTAATCAAATGGATAGACAGCAACACCATATAGTCGGAGACTTCAACACCCCACTGACAGCA
>NW_012143634.1:2906220-2924146 GCF_000956105.1 Propithecus coquereli | reverse complement strand
GACTTAAGCTCATTTATATTTATAAATATTTATGATCTCAACTCATATTTTACATTTTCTGTGGTATCATTTTATATTTACCATGTTGCTCTATGTGGGCTGTTTTATTATTTCTTACATTTTTTGCTATTTAGGAAATTTATATTTTTATTCATTGGTTATCCTTATACTATTTCCTTTAATACTGCTGTTAGTCCCATTTTTTCCTTACTTAGGCTTCTACTATTTATTTTGTCAGGTTTGAAAAATGTCCATTGGCTACCAATTGTTACATATATGTAGTCAGTGAGTTTATTCTGCTTTCCCTTTTCTCTCTTGTTCCTCTACTCCTTAATTATGTTATTCCTATTTTGTCAAAACATAGGGTGGGTACGTTTGGACTTGTGGAAGGGAGATGATAGATCATAAAGCATTTCCCAGAAACTCCTACTACAATGGTCAAAATTAAAAGGACTGGCAATACCAAGTTTGGCAAAAATGTAGAGTAATAAGCAATCTCATACATTGCTAATAGGAATAAAAAATTGTACAACCATTTTAAAAACTGCTTGGCAGTTTCTACTAAAGCTAAATGTCCTATACCTTTTAAATGTATGATTCCACAACTAGGTACATAATCAAGAAAAATGAGTGCTTATGTTCACCAGAACACATGTCCAAGGATGTTCATTGTAGAGTTATTCATAACAGCTACACACTGGAAGCAACCTATATGTCAATCAAGTAGAACTGATAAATTGTTATGTATTTGTACAATAACTATTACACACCAATGGAAAAAGATCAAACTTTTCACAAATGCCAATATGGATCTTACAGTCAAAATGTTAAACAAAGGAAGCGAATCACAGAATAGTACACGCTGCATAATTCCACTTCTAAGAATGTCAAAAAACAGGCAAAATATTCAACAATAACAGAAGTCAGAATAATGGTCACCTTTGGGGGCTATTATCTAGGAAAGGGCATAAGAGAGATCTTTGAGTTGCTAGAAATATTCTATATCTTGATATGGGGTGGTGGTTATATAGGTATCTTTACGTGTAACATTTCCTTCCATTCAGCTATACATTTAAGATTTATGCACTTTATGTAGCTATACTTCAAAACCTACAAACACATGCATGTGAATACACACACACACACACACACACACACACTTCTTCCCTGTCAGGAAATTACAATGAGGAAGGAAGGTACATACGGGCAAGTCCTCAGGGGAAAGGAGATATTGAGGTGTGGGGAGGCACCCAGGGAGATGACTGGAGTACTGGTGATCAGTCTTGCTTAGAGTCACTGCTGCCCACCAAACCAACCTTCGTTTCTGCTGTATCTCATTCCATGAAGTACGTGTAACCCCAGGTATTGTCTGAAATGTACCAAACGGGAATGCTTTGAGCCATGGCACACCAGTGGCTTTGCCCACTATGACTGTCAGAGTAATGATAGGAAGTATGTTATTTTCTGACAGTTGGTCACTCAGAGCTGTCCCAAGTACAGAGTGTGGATAGCAGGTTGCTGCTACTTTTTTGGCTGGCACTATGGTAAATAAACACAACACCTGTAAGGTAGACCCAACATTACACTTTCAGGTGAAGCATGAGGGCTGGAACATTTTTATATCTGTCTGGCCAGTGCAGCTAAAGATACAAGTTTACTGAACACCTTGGTGAATTGACAACCCTTTTGTAGTCACTCTGCCTCCCCTCTCTTCTTTACTACCATCATCTATACGCACACCAGAAAGCACTTTGCATTACCATGTGCTTTTCAAATGCATACAATATTGCTGGAATTCACTGCCACTCACTTGTATGCAATCCTACTTAAATTTCTCAGGAACTAGGTTTTGTTAGATGAGCAGAGGAGGAGAAAGAAGTCACATAATCAATGAAGTAGCCACATTCTGCTTGTTGGTTTAAGAGACGTACATGAAAGAACTTCACAAAGTAGATAGTTGAATTTTTGGTGGTGATGCTAGTTTCTTTTCATTCCTTAAAGGTCTGCTGCTCTGGTAGCTCCAATAGGTATGCACCATCTTGAGTCCTGTGCTCAACTCAGAAAGGTGAAGATTAGAGAAGACTAGAAAGTTTCTTCCTCCTTGTGGTTTTTCACCTCCTTTTTAATACCTTCCACTATTTCTCCCTCTTCCCATAACTCATGCTACCACCAAGACAGCTACCTGGTTCATCTTGATATCCATTACCATCCTTTTCTGTCATTTATGTATTAAGTTGACAAACATTTATCGAAGTTCTGGAATGTGTGCTCAGACTAGGTGTAAGAAGATGCGTAAGACACAGTATCTGTTGCAAGTTGTGTTCCCCAAAAAGGAAGCTATGACGTGAATATTAGCATTCAGGAACTTTAGTAGGGAGTAATCTTGAGATTAGCATCTGTGAAAGAAGAGAAGGAAATAAGATTGGGCAGAGGGAAATGTTAGGCTGTGATGTAGCCTCAGCCAAATTGACAGGGAGTTCTGAAGCTAGAATGGCCGTATAGAGTTGTCCCCAGCTGGAATGAGGGAGCTGGGCCTTTATACTCCCCAATCAATCAATCATGTATGCAGGCTGCCCCCAGAATGGAAATGTGATCTTGGGTGAGGCACCTCTCTTCAGCCAATGGTAATTCTGAGAAAGAAGGTTGACAGCTGAGCATTGAGTGCCAGCAATACTCTCAGCAGCCGGGGGAATAGGTGCTTCAGTTCTGAAGGGGTCACTGGACAGTACATCACAACATCCACTGCAGTCCCTTTCCTAAAGTAGTCACTGTCTGGGTCAGGAAGATGGTGGTGGTGTGATATTCACACATATGAATGACAAGCCTTTATTGTTGCCCAGTCTAATTTAGCTAATGCCTACTGAGCTGCTTTTACTTACAACACTTCTGACACCAAATGTGTGGGTTTTTTTCCACACCAACAACCAGTTCTCAATTCTCTAGACCTGACTGGATGTCCTACATTTGAATTCAATTCTAACACCAACCACCCAGAGTTAGTGTCAGACTCCAAGGGATGGGGAACCTGTGGCCTTGGGGCCACATGTGGCCTTCTGGATCCTTGAGTGTGGCCTTTTGACTGAATCCAAATTTTACAGAATAAATCCTGTCTTCACTTCAGACGCCAGTAGCAAGTATTGGGTGTCCTTTTCCATTTGTCTATAGTGGTAACATTCTGGCTCTTAAGAGCTGGCTCTTTCTCATCAACCAGTTTGAATGATGAGGTGGTAATCAAATGTCACCTTCTCAACAAGGTCTTCCCTAACCACCCCTCTCCCTGCCCTGCAACAATGAGAATAACAGCTGACACTTTCTGGGAACTATGTTCCAAGCACTGCTCAGATCACCATAAACAACCCAAATTAACAAATTTAGTCTTTACAACAACTTTGTAAGGTAGCTACTATTCCAGTTTTACAGATGAGAAAACTCTGTAAGATGAGGCACAAGGGTTTTAATTTGTCTCAGGTCTTAGCAAGAATGTCAGTGCCAAGACTGGACTTCAAGCAGTCAGTCTTCAGAGTCCATGCCCTTAACCATGACATTACGTTGCCTCTCCCAGTCACTAACATACGATCTTTTAAAATTCTCATTAGTAGCATTTATCCTTCTCATTAATTATATTGCTTCTAGTTTTGTGCATTTATTTCTGGTTTCCCCAACTATTGAGTAAAATCCATGATGGCAGAGACTTCATCTGACTTGTTCATTTCCCAATGCCATGTCCCTTTTTCTGACAAATCCAATGACTAATCATTGCAGAGGAACCACAATGCAGCCCCTTGCTCCAATTCAGGACAACTTTGCAGGGCCATCTAGCTCTGAATCTCCCCATGGGGTCAACTGCAGCCTTTATTGTGACTTTATCACAATTCAACCCTTCCCTCTGCCAAACTTGCTTCTTAGTTTACCTACTGACATTGAGCTCCAGAGTACTCCCCAATAAACTGTCAGAATACACATCTCTGTCTCAGAATGTGTTTCCTAGAAAACTCCACACAATCTTCTCAAGGCCACCTAGATATTAGAATTACCTAAGGATCTTTTAAAAATTCCCAAATCCATGACTGACACCAAACCAATTAAATCAGAATATCTGAGGGTGGGGCCTAGGCATTTATAATTTTGAAACATTTAAGGTGATTCCAGTGGCAAAAAGGATTGAGAACCACTATTGTATATGAAAGCTGCAGAAGCAATAAGGGTCTCTATTGACTTTCTTGACAAACTCAAAATAAATAGAAGTAGAATAAACAGAATATAATTATTTGTTCTAACCACATAGTGATGGTAAGAGGGGTGGGAGAACTGAGACTCTGCTTGGAGAAAACAACATAGAAATCACCCTCGATCTGTGTATAACCTTTACCTGTAAAAATGGGTGAGCAGCACTATGTGTGAGTGAGCCTGGTGCAGACCAAGTGAATCAAAGAGTAGTGACTTCCAATCTCAGCGTCATCATTAGGGCTGGAACATACATCTCTAATTTGACTCTAGCAGATAATGCATAGCCTGGCTCTTCCAAGCCCAGTTTTAACTGAGAGAAGAAGCCATTCTGCAGTAGACAAATAGAGTATTTTTCCATTTTCCTCTTTCTTAAACTTTTGAGGCACCAAGGGAGCTATACAAACAACACATTTGTCAGTAGTTAATATACTGGGAACCATTCCAAGATGATATTCACTTGTAAGCATATTCTGTGCTTGAATTAGAGTTGCCTAGCTCTTTGGTATGTATGGGGAATAGAAGCATGAAGGAAGGAAGTGCCACTTAGACAATGCTATTTCATTTGGAGTAGGCACATTTCGTGCTAACATCAACTTCCCTGAGTGCTGTGTGTGTGTGTGTGTGTGTGTGTGTGTGTGTGTCTACAAGCATACTTGCATGAATATCAGAGAGGAGGAGCTAGGTTATATGGGGACAAACATCCTCTGAAATCTTAATGACCTAAAACAACAAAGGTTCTTGTCCACATTGCATGTCCACTGTAGGTCAACAGAGGGTTCTTATCTATGTCACCCTCACTCAATAATCTGGGATGAGGTAGACTCCACCTCTGGGCTCGCACAATTGCCAAAGAAAAAAACAGAGCATATGGTGAGTCATGAACTGGCTCTTAAAGGTTCTACCCAGAAGTGACACACATTCCTTCTGCTCACATTTCCTTGGCCAGAGTAAGTCACATGTATCCACCTAATTTAAACGAGTCAGGGAAATTCAATTCTACAATAAGTCCAAGAGAATTGGAAGTATTTAGTAACTGGGTAAATGATTATCACAATGCATATTGCATTGGTAATACAGAGAGTTAATACCAATAGCACTGGACTAAGAATTAGGAAGTTTGCTTTCTATTTTTGGTTTTATTCATAATTCATGGCTTGACAACATTGTTGCCCCAATTTAAAGTATATAAAAGGTTTAGACTAAATCAGTGTCTCCCAAATGCCTCAATGATGCTTGTCTATGATAAGACATTCATCAGGACCCAGAGAATTGAAAAATTAAATTAAAAAGGGAAATGTAGTGATCCCATATTTATTGTTAGATTCCATTTTATCTGTATCAAACCTTACTTCATTCATAACAGAATGTCGGTAATAACTACCATCTACTACTTCTATTATTATCTTTAATAATAGTAGTAGTCAAATGTATACAGGGCTTTCTAGGTGCCAATAACTGTTGTAAGTACTTTATATAATTAACTCATTTAATCCTTATGAAGTAGTTACTCTTATCATTCCTATTTTATAGATGAGGCAGAACAAAATTAAATCATTTCTCAGGTCACATTGGATGGTAACAAGCAGATTCTGAATTCAAATCCAGGCAGTGTGGCTTTAGAATCCTCATTCTTCATCATTATGTCATGATACTCTAGCTTGGCAAAATCAAATTTCACAACCAAGTAATGTGTCCCCAATTCTTGGTTTTATTTTTTTATTCTAAGTTCTTTTACAGTCAACTCTAGACATGAAGAAAAATATTGAGAAGTCAGTATGCCCCAGAGAAGCATTGGGTTACAGTACATATCATATTAAGGTAGACTTGGAAATTCTGAGAAATCACAGACCCATGTTTTGAAGCTTCTTACACATTATGGAAATCAATTTAACTCTAAGCTTCCATAATATTCAGTTTATAGAAACAATAAGAGAAACAAGCAGAACTAATTGTAATTTTCATTTATTTGGGGGAGAAAATTTCAATGACATAAGTAAATATTTGGTCCCATTCTAAGTTAGATTTATTATAATTACCTGCACTTTCCTTTTTTCTATATTGTAGCATTTCATTTTGCCTTCTAATGTGATTGTGTGTATCTTTCCCAATAGATAGTTAGCTTCTTGAATGCAAAGATTGTTTTATATTTTTGTCTCTGTCTCCGAATGAACATTACATGGTGCCCTACCCATCCTAGGCACCCAATTCAAATTTGCTTGGCTAATTGAACAAATAAATCCCTGTCTCTTTTGATATGACTCTAGTACAAGTTGACGAAAACAGGATGGAGTCTGGACAGTTTCTTTGTAACCAAAACAGTTTAACTCTTAGGGATGACAGGGAAGAACCACAAACCTTTTGGAATCCAAGGGGGAACCAAATATTGCCTAAACTCAGGTTCCTGACCTCTCAAGTGCTATCCCTGGGGCATGAGTATTAGCCAAGGAACTCTGCAGGGTTGGCAGAAGACTTCCCAGGCCCAGCATGAATCGATGTAGCCAGGGATTAGCACCTGAACACACTAGCAGTGATCTAGCCAGTGGAAAAAGAGCATCTGGGAAAAGGGTTTGGAAAAATAGTACTTCTTAGTATGTATCCAGCTGTCCATTGAAGACAGAGCTTCGGTCCTACTCTCTGTCTGATTCTGGAAATATACCCATGTTCAATGTCCTTCAGCTAAGATCACCAGAAACACACCTTAGTTGAACAAGTTGGATTTATTACTCATTGCAGTGAGAGAGATCACATACCATGGGGAACCATATATAAAGTGTCTCAGTAAGAGGGTGACAAAAAAAGAACTTCTTATAGAATTTGGGCTTTGTTTGGGTGATTTGGGGTAGGGTCTAAGGAAGCAAGCGTTCATTCTGTGTTGGATGCTAAAAGAAAGTAGGGGCAATTCTGTGATTGGGTGTTTTGTGGTGGCACAGTGAATTTGATTTTGTCTGTGCTTAGAATTATGAAATGGCCCTGTCTTGTTTCATTTTATCAAGCTCTCAGAGTAAGCTTGTCTTTGGTTGGTATTCTGTGAGATTGTATGTGTCCAACAAAAGAACAAAATAGCCTGGACTTAGGCATCAGACTAGCTTATGAGTAATATTGAGGTCTAGCTGTGAATGTCGGCTCAATTCTGGGCGTTGGAGACTGCTTTATTGTTTCTCATTCATTATGATAGTAGCCCTGAAAGTAAAGCTGGTGACAAGGTGGTACTCATAACTAAGTTAAGATGTAAGAGACTGAAGAAGAAAGTGGTTCCCAACACTATGCCCTAAACATAAGTAGCTTCTGCATAGCATTACGTGTTTCTGGAGTTTATGGGAATCTCTTTAATAAAACCAGGACAACAGCCCAAAACCCCCAAATTCTTGTCAATTTAACTGTAGATAAAGCTGACAAGAAGCAAGAAGCAAGAAGCACCCTTTTATGGATTGAATCATGTCCCCCAAAATTCATATGTTGAAGCCCTAACCCCCAATGTGATAGTATTTGGAGGTGGGGCCTTTGGGAGGTAATTAGAGTTAGATGAGGTCATGAGGATGGAGCCCTCATGATGGCATTAGTGCCCTTGTTAGAAGGGACACCAGAGAGTTTGCTTGTTCTCTTTCTCAGAAGAGATCATGTTAGCATACAATGATATGGCAGCCATCTATCAGTCAGGAGGAGAGCATTAACCAGAACCTAACCAGATTGGCACCCTGATCTCATACTCCCTGCCTCCAGAACTGTAAATGTCTGTTAGTTAAGCCACCCAGTCTATGGTATTTTCTTATGGCAGCCCTAGTTGACTAAGACACATCCGTAAATACTATATCATTTAATTAAAAGGGGGAGTTTAGTTTTGTTCCTGTGAGTGAACCACGAGGCCCAGGTGGTGGGGTCTGTAGCTTTACCTCATCAGAGCTAAGATTAAGCTGCTTATGAAATGGTAATCAGTGTTATATTTAATAAATAAACCTAAGTTTAAAAAAAGTAAAGATGCTCTTGAAAGTATTTGAATGGACTTTCCCCCTCTCTTCCTGGTTCTACAAATGGAGCTTGAGCTGCAAAAGACCCAGAACTTTGCTAGGTTTTACAGCAATTTCCCCCATGAGTTGGGTGCCTGCAGTGCACTCTTCCTATGAGACTTCCCTGGGACCAGGAGAGTCATTTTCACCACCCACATTCATCCCTCATTTCCTTTAAGTACAAAATGACTTCAAGTGACTGAGTTTAAACCATTCCATTTTATCCTAAAACACAAAACAATCTGTTTATTTCTTAGCTCTTCAGGCAAAGTGAGCTCTTTGTGTTTTCTGACTTTACATTAACCAGCAGAGCTACTCCCATGTATCTACCATTTTGGGGATGAGCATAAGGAATGGGGAGCTCTGGTAAACTGAAAGGAGGGAATTCAGTGGATATCTTTTAGCTCTTAATCTTGGAAAGCAGGGTCTTCTAGAACTAGGTGTTGCAACTGTGGTGTGAGGACCATTTCTGCCTTTCAGCTGGACTTTGGTTTGTAAGCACCTTCCCTGACCTCTTCTCTTTCATCTACCTCCAATCCGATCATGTTCTTGACTGAGCTCACCAGGTAGCAGCCTACTAATGGTACCTGTGTACCCACAATCCGCCCCTCCTGCTTCAACACACACAGACATGCACATGCTGCACAAAGAGTCACACTCACATATCAGCAAGGAAATGCCCTCATCCCTTTTCTCTTCTAAATCTAACATATAGGGCCTCAACTTCCCTGCTAGAACCCGTTTGTAAACTTCAACTCTTTATCCTCAGCTGTCCTCCTCATAGTCATGAGTTATGACAATCCTTTTCACAGAATTGCTTGTATTTTAATAACATGTGTCATAAATAAATGTAATAACAGAATCTCAAACTATTAGAAAAGTGATTTTTATAACCACTATAATGTACTTTTATTGCCTAGCAGAGTGTTTGGCATATACAAGGTGTGCAATAAGTAATAATTGAATGAACGAGCCCATGATTTTTATAGTTGAAGAAACTGAGGTCCACTGATATATCAAGTTTCTTACTCTGGCAAGTTAGCATAGAGCCAGTATTCTGAACTCGTAGAAACGTTTGTAGTGTTCAGTGAAGGGTCTCAAATCATTGAGAGAGAAACACAAAATAGTTTTTTTTTCTCAATTACTGTTTCCAACTGCTCCCAATTCTCCTTTCTTAGGAATTTATAATATCTTAATTTCATGCCTTTTCAGCCACTTTCAGTTATTAGAACAGTTTCATTCAAGTTTCGTGATTCAATCCTGTTCATTTTGCAAAGTCAATGTCATATTCAGTCTAAAGCTATTTTCTTCTCCAAAGGAAAAGATAAATTTGTGTCCCTATCAGCTTGCATGGAGGGGATTCTAAGGGTCTGAGGGTCGAGGTGGTGCATAGGGTCTGCTCTTATAGCCACCTTCCACTCCACCTTCTTTGCAATAATTTGTACAGAAAAGAGTGAGGAAAGTCCAATATGCTATTACACAATGGTCTATGGTGGGGTTGCTCTCCTCTCCCTACTTAGTTCTAATTGTTGCTCTGGCTTCTTGGGTTTGGACTCCAGGGACAGTCAGTGGCTCTTAAGCCACACTGATGAGGGCTCTCTCCTATGCTACTTCCCCCAAATTCTACTGAAGTTCATGACTCTGCCACATGCAGTTACAATCCCCCAAAATGGTGTAGTCTTTAATCCCGTTAGTAGCTCCAAATCTGAGTCCTTTAAGAAGAGAAGGAAATTATTCTGATCACAAACATTAACAATATACCAAGGAGACTTTCCCTTTACGTGTTCTTATTTGGACTTATGAGGGAGGGGAGTGACCAATTCTGCCCAATGGCACACCTCAGTAAACCATACAGAAAGGCAGCAGCCCTCTAACACCTGGTCGGGAAGGGGAGGTATTTCTAAAGCTGGAACATGAAGTATTTAATACCTCTATTTCTCAATCACCACTTTCAATACTGCACAGTTAATACTATCCTAATGTATTCTCAATAATAATTCCCATGTTGTGTTAGGTGTCTTGAAAACACACATATATGTAATATACACATAATTTAAATATATAATTCATATGTGTATATATGTTATAGCATGTGTATGTATACATATACACATGTAAATATTCACACACATATGTACACATTCATCATATATGTGTGTGTGTGTGTGTATGTATTCAGTGAGCTGGGAGTGGGAAAAGGAGAGCCATAACATTTTGCTAGGTTGTGTGTATAATGTGAATTCATGACTCCCTCTCTCTAGTTTTGCCTATTTATTTAGTGTGGTTTTACTTTTAAGTAGGAGCGTTCTGAGATTAATCTTAATCAAAAGAGAATGTCAGATAAAATCTTTTTAATAAGGAAAGAATTTGAGAGTATTAAAAGAGGAAGACAAAATGAAAAACTCTATATGTGGAAGCAAAAGATGATTAATGGTAGCAATGAAGGAAAATAAACACAGATAGGCCTGAGAGAGATAAATGGTATGAATGACCTAATAGAGGGGCTGGCTATACTAGGACTTTATCCTTATAAACCTTCTGTGCCAGATCCTAGAACTTGTGGAGGACAGAGGAAAATTAGTATTTAAATCCAATATTGTCTTATATCTCACCATAATGGTGAAAATTGTGAAGTGTAACAAAACAAGTGAAGGAGAGGATGTGGATCAAGGAGAGCTCTTATACATTGCTGGCATGAGTATGAATTAATACAACTTCTTTGGAAAATGATTGGGTATAATCTCACAAAACCGAACATGTGTACATCTTATAGTTCAGCAACCCCATGTATAAGTATATATAACTAAGGGAAACTCTCACATATATGCTCCAGAATATATACAAGATTCTTTATAGCAGCAATGTTTGCAATGGTAAGAAACAAACAAAACCCCCAAACTCAAAACATCCCAAATGTCCACTGATAGGAGAATGAATAAACTAGATTGTGGTATATAAACAAAAGACTATCATAGATTAGTAAAAATGAATTAGTTGAATTATAGGAGATACTGATTGGCTATTCACTGAAGCTAGTCCTTCTTCCCCCTGGCATACAGCTAAACTACATTTTCCAGTCTCCTTTGTATTCATGTGTGACCATGTGTGTCAGTTTGGATCCTCTGAGAAGCCAACACAAAGATGGAATTAGAAGTACAAGAGCTGTACTGAGGATGAGCTCTGTGAACAACAAAAGACAGAGGGAGCATGCATAGGTAAGGAGAGCCTTCAGACCAGGTTGCTGGTCTGACCCCTGTGAAAGGAGAGGGTAACAAAGGAAGAGTGGGTATGGAAAACTTCAGACTGTAGTGCAGCTCTGAGAAAGTTTTGGCCATCTCAATGTTGTAGTTCCAGCACAAAGATTGCACTGCCCATTGATGAATTCTGCTTTGTGCAGAAATTTCCAGGCCCTAGTGTACTTTCTGTGCTTTCAGTCATTGACTGGGAACTGCCTGGGAAAAGCCTTACTTCAGCTCAAATGTTGTGACAGTTCCTGAAGACGCTGTAGCTGGAGGCTTCTCAGCTTACTGCACTCCTCTGGTACCTTCTTTATTGGAGAGAGATCTAAGAAGTACACCTCCATGGCTGTCACACCATGTGCCTGAGCTTACACAAATGGAACATGAGAGGAAGTGATGTGTACCACTTTCAGATCTGACCCATAGAAATTTCCTATATGGATCCTCTTTGTTTTTCCTCCCTCTGCAGACTGGGGGAAGATATATATGGCAACATATGAAGCCATATGTTGAAGACAGCATAGGACAAAAATGAAGGAATTCTAAGTTTCTGATTTACCACTTGGATGAGAGCCACCCACTATTAGAGCATGTACCTTGTAGATGTTATGCAGGAGAGAAATGAATTTCTATTGAGTTGCAATATTGAGATTTGAGAGCTTATCTATTATGACAGATAATTATACCCTAAATCATGCTTTTAGCAACTCATTAAATCACAGATGAATCTTGGAAATCTAATTTTGAGAGTAAAAAAGATCTCTGAAGATAAAATACAGTGAACTAAAATTTTATAGACTCAAAACAAGTAAATCTAACAATATATTGCTTAAGAATCATATTTTCAGAGCCATGAAATGATTTTAAAAATTAATGATAGTGGTTAATTCTCAGGGGAGGGAGGGGGTTGGACTTAGAAGAACATATAGGTAGATGCGAAACGTGTGTAGTAAGATTAATCACAACTTCTCAGATAGTAATTATATCATCCTCTTTAATCTTTCTTTGCATGGAAATACTCGTTAAAGGCAGAGGTTTCTTGTTAGATGGAGAATCCCTGCTATGGTTTCTTCAGGGCTATCAAGTATGCCTATCAAAAAGCTCTTATTCCTTCGGGGAACAGTTAATGTTTTTGAAGTAAATATATTTCTCTAAGGTTTCAAGAAATCACCAAACTTAAGAGATACAAGCTGAAAATTCAAAATATTTTTTTTACACTCGAATATCAGATACAGATAATCAAATCGAATTTGAAAGTGTGTTCAGTTAGGAATTCTGTTTGGCTGCAAGTGCACAAACTGAAAAAAATAATAGCTTAAACACGCAAGGATTTATTCTCTCACATTAAAGAAGTCTGAAATTTGAAAGTCCTTAAAAGTCAAGATGGCTGCCGGATCTCTATTATCTAATTTGCATTCCAGGTATCAGGGAGGGCAAAGAGCGGCCTTCCAGCAGCCTTCCCAAAAGTTCCAACCAACATTTGGTGCAACTTTCATTTCAGTAATGGGGCTAAGAATAAATTGTCTCTTCTTCGGGGTCACATGCCCGGCTAAAATTCAGGGTTCTACTATAGGAAGAAGAGAATGTCTATTGGGAAACAACTAGAAGCCTCTGCTATTGAGTGGAAAAAAATAAAAATGGGCCCCAAAATAAAAGGCACCTTGAGAAAAATTGACCATATACAAATCTCATGACCCAATCATTCTACTATTCTCTAGAGAAATTTTTGCAAATACACACTAGAAAGCATGTACAAGAATCTTTATAACAACAATGTTCATAATATCAAAAAACTAGAAACAACCAAACATCATTAACAGTTGAATAGCTGAATAAATTGTGATATAGTCATATAATAAGATGCTATAGTGAAGTGGAAATCAATCACATATCTCAACAATATGGTAAGGAATGACGGAAACACATCCCAGTGGAATAGAATGTCAGTTCCATTGATATAAAGTTCAAAAATTGGCAAAACTAAGTCATATTGAAGTATATACATATAAGTGGTAGCAAATATATATCTACAAAGAAAAGCAAGGGGATGATTGACACAAAAGTCCATGTTATGGGCTGAATTGTGTCATGCAAAATTCATGTTGAACCCCTAACCCCCAGTAGCTCAGAAGTGACCATATTTGGAGATAGGGCCTTTAAAGACATAATTAAGTGAAAATGTGATCATTAGGGTAGATCCTCATCCAATATAACAAGTGTCATTATAAAAAGGGGAGATTAAGACACAGACATGCACAGAAGGATGATCATGTGAAGACATAACAACACAGCTATCTGCAAGCCTAGAAGAAAAGCTTTCAAAGAAACCAAACCTGCTGACATACCTTGATCTCAGACTTCTAGCCTCTAGAATTGTGAGAGAACAAATTTCTGTTGTTCAAGCCACACAGCCCATGGTATTTTTATTATGGCAGGCTGAGTAAACTAATAAAGTCAGGATTATGGATTTATCTGGCATTTGGGACAGAGGGATGCAATCAGGAAGAGCCATAGATGGATCTTCTAAGGTGATAATTTTCTATATGGATAGTGGGTATGTAGGAGTCTTAGTATTACTATTATTTCAACTTTAAATATATTTTATATGTCATCTTGTATGTATGGTATCTTTTACCATTTAAATAAGGAGAAAGAAGAAGGAAAAAGAAATATATTAAAATAGATATTTAAGTAAAGGAAAATAATCATAATTAGAGGCATTTGAACAAAGATCTGTATCATGTAATTAAGAGAAAGATTTACTTTAGATCCAGGATGACAACTTTACAGCTAAACTTAAGAGCTCCGATTCCTCTAAAGCTTAAAATGTATTTTATTCAAGCAGAAAGTTCAGTGTTAAAAGTGTCAATTTAATTTGTTAGTGTGAAAACTATCATTTGCGAGCAACTTATCATACCTATTGCTACTACTATCTTATTGAGTAAGAATTATTGTCATAGAAAGATAAGTTTAGAATAGGGAGATTCTTTAGAGATTATCTGTATATGTGTTTAGTACAGAAAAATTAATCCAAAAACAATTATTTTAGTACAGCTAATCTCTGTTCACAACTGCATTACTATGATTATTATTATTGCCTTAGGAAACATAGCTTAATGGAAGGTAGACTAAACCAGGAGTCAAAAGGATATGTTCTAATTCTTATTTTACTTAAACTCTCTGAGACTTAATTCCTTCATCTGTACGCATTGGTAAGAATATACCTTTCTGCTTCCCTGGTGGTTCAATGTGAAAATGATAGTAAGTTAGAGCTGAGAGGCAAGTTAAACATTAGATAGTTCAAATTATTCCTGTTTTTGTCCTCTCTTGACAGTTCAGTGGTTTATTTTTTGTTGTTTGTTTTGGTTTTTTAAAAGTTTATCTATTTATTTTTATTGACACATAATAGCTGTACATATTTTCATAGTATATGTTAAAATCTGATAAATTCATATAATCAAATCAGGGTAATTAGAATATCCATCACCTTAAATATTTATCTTTTCTTTATGCTAGAAACATTTGAATTATTCTCCTCTAGCTCTTTTGAAATGTACAATTGATTAATGTTAACTATAGTCACTCTACTGATCTATTGAACTCCAGGTCTTATTTATTCTAAGTATATATTTATACCTATTAATCAACCTCTCTTCATTTCTCCCTCCCCACTACCCTTCCCAGCCTCTGTTAACTACCAATCTACCTCTATCTTCATAAGATTCACTTTTTGGCTCCCACATAAGAGTGAAGACATGTGATATTTGTCTTTCCGTGCTTGGCTTATTTCACTAAGCATAATGACCTCCAGTTTATCCATGTTGCTGCAAATGACAAGATTTTATATATACAATGGAATATTATTCCTTTTAAAATGTTTTGTTTTAATCGACATAATTGTATACAGTTATGGGATACAGTATAATGTTTTGATACATATACTCATTGTATAATGATTAAATTAGGGTAATTAGCATATCTGTCACCTCAAACACTTGTCATTTCTTTGTGTTGAAAACATTCAAAATCCTCCCTTCTAGCTATTTTGAACTATATAATAACATTACTTTTTACTATAGTCATCCTACTGTGCAACAGAACACGAAAACTTATTCCTCCTATCTAACTTTGTACCTATTAACCCCACCTCTCCACATCTCCCTTTCCCCTACTCTCCCCAGCCTGTGGTAATCACTGTTTTACTCTTTACTTCTCTGACATCAATGTTTTTAGATTCCACATATGAGTGAGATCATGTGGTACTTGTCCTTCTGTGCTGGTTTATTTCACTTAGTATAATGTCCTCCAGGTTCATCCATGTTGTTGTAAATAATAAGGTTTTGTTCTTTTTTATGGCTCAATAGTATTTCATTATGTATGCATACCACATTTGTTTCATCTATCTATCTATTGATGAACACTTGGGTTGATTCCATACCTTGGCTATTGTGAATACTGATGCAATAACATGGTAGTGCGGATCTCTTTTTGACATAATGATTTTATTGTTTTTAGATATATGCCTAGTAGTGGGATTGTTGGATCATATGGTAGTTCTATTTTCAATTTTTGGAGAAACCTCCATATTGTTTTTCATAATGGCTGTACTAATTTACATTTCCACCAACAGTGTATGACTTCCCTTTTTTCCACATCCTCACCAGCATTTTTTATCTTTTGTCTTTTTGATAATAGCCATCTTAACAGATGTGAGGCAATATCTCATTATGGTTTTGATTTGTATTTCCCTGATGATTAGTGATGTTGAGCATTTTTTCATGTGCCTGCTGGCCATCTGTATGTCTTCTTTTGAGAAAAGTCTATTCAGATATTTTTCCCATTTTTAATCAGTTTTTTAATTTTGTATGGAGTTGTTTGAGTTCCTTATATATTCTAGATAATAACCTCTTATAAGATGCATAGTTTTCAAATATTTTATTTTATTCTGTAGGTTGTTTCTTCACTCTGTTGATTGATTGCTATACAGAAGCTTTTAAATTTGATGTAATCCCATTTGTCTATTTTTGGTTTTGTTGCCTATGCTTTTAAGGTCTTATTTAAAAAAAAAAAAAAAACCCTTGCCCAGACCAATGTCATGAAGCATTTTCCCTATGTTTTCTTCTAGTAGTTTCATAGTTTAAGGTCTTACATCCATTGTGAGTTGATTTTCGTAAGTGGTGAGACATAGGGGTCTAGTTTCATCTTCTATATGTGGATATTCAGTTTTCCAAGCAACATTTATCCAAGAAACTGTCCTTTATTTAATGTGTGTTCCTAGCATGACATTCTTCACAGAAATAGAAAACCAATTCTAAAATTCATATGGAACCACAAAATACCTTGTATAATCACTGCAATCCTGAGCAAAAAGAACAAAGTTGGAGGTATCACAGTTTGGTTTTAAAATATACTACAAAGCAATAGTAACCATAACAGTATGGTACTGGCATAAAAAAGACATGTAGACCAATGGAAAAGAATAGAGAACTCAGAAATAAATCCACACATTTACAGCCAACTTATTCCTTTTAAACATGATGAAACTGAGATTTAGAGAGACACCAAGATAATCATTGGAATATTGGGTCTAGAATTCAAAGGCCCTTCAGATAATCTCTCAGAAAATAGAAGGGAAGAAATGGAAAGTTAGAGTGAAAAAGAACAAAATTGGGCAAACCATCCAGAAATTTCAGTAGTGGAATAAGAGAAGTTATGAAAATATTGTAGAGATACAATGGAGGGAAGAAAATCATCAATGAAGTAATTCAATGAAATTAATCCAAACTCTAAGTGCTCATCAACTGATGAGTAGATAATGAAAATTTGGTGTGTGTGTGTGTGTGTGTGTGTGTGTGTGTGTGTGTGTGTATGCCATGGAGTACTACTCAGCCATAAAAAGGAATGAAATAATGTCTTCTGCAGCAACTGAGATGGAACTGGAGACAATTATCCTAAGAGAAGTATCTCAGGAATGGGAAAACAGATACCACATGTTCTCACTTATAAGTGGGAGCTAAATGATGGGTATATATGGTCATAAAGTGGTGTAATGGACATTGGAAACTAAGAAGAGGGATGATAAGGTGATGAGGGATAAAAAATTACCTGTCGGGTACAATGTACACTATTCTGGTAACAGGGACACTAAAAGCCCTGACTTCAACATTATACAATTCATCCATGTAACGAAAAACACTCGTACCCCCTAAGTCTATTGAAATATAAATAGAAAGATAGATAGATCTGAACTAAAGGAAACAACTTTCTGCATTGAAAGAACCCACCATGTGCCCAGAACAGTAGGTCAAAATGTACCTGGGTATGGATCCCAGAGAAGGGGAAAAAACCCAGATAACATTGAAGAACCGTGAGTCAATATGGCTTCAGGTGTTTCATTAGCAACACTTAAAGCTAGAAGAAAATAGACTAATATTTGCAAAATGCTGAAGTAAAAAA
>NW_012143634.1:2902791-2904900 GCF_000956105.1 Propithecus coquereli | reverse complement strand
CCTAGGGACGATGTTTTATTTTTGTTTGTTTTTTGCTTTTTTCCCAAGCCAAACTGCATCCAGCTTTACTAAAGATATCTTTCATTAAAAATTATGATGTTCCAGGTAGGACATGGGCAAACAATCATTAATAGTATATAACAACTTCCAAACTCCCTTCTTCTTCACTGAACTCTCCATATCAAATAGTCACTATAAAACGCAACGAAGTGTTCATTTGATGCTCTAAACAGGGAAAGTTGAGAGTTGACGTTTCATATTTAGTATGTTGTCTAACAACTTTTTACAAGCCAACCCTGACTTTTAGAAAATGAAAATGGCAGAATTTTTCTGAAGATCCACAGTCTAGAAACAGAACTGCTGCTCTTTTGAGGGATGCCATATCAGTGGTGTCACTGGAAAGTCCAGATTTCTTGACATACTAGTAACCAATTATTGGAGGTCAGGTCCCAACAGGTGTCTGGGTTTAAGAGAGTTAAGTCTAAGCTGAAGGCAGAGAGGGAGAAGAGGACATAAAAATGAATTTTACTTTTTCCACACCACAAGGCATTTCTGCCAAGGTGGCTATGTGTGTCAATGTGAGGGAATCCTTCATCCTGGGAGTCAAGAGGAAATCTCTCAAAACAGCAACATACGTAACCTAAACATCTGTACCCCCATAATATGCTGAAATAAAAGAAAAAAAAAACTAGAAGGAAAAGATGTTTTCCCCACATCGATCCAGCTTCTGAGACATTCTATTACTGTCACATGCCCCTTCTCCCCAAAACAATAATGAAGTATTCTATGTGCTAACAACATACCTTAAAAAAAATGAGTAAAACAAAATTTTGCATTTTTTTAAAACTTGATAAAAATGGTATTTCAAACTATACAGTCACCAAAAGTACATATTTATCAAAAATGCATATACTTCCCTTGGCTTCTCCAGCACCTTCAGCTTTCTGTGCCTGGTTTCTTTTGGTAACTCCATTTTCTGTAGGGCTATTCCCCTTCCTGCAAGTGTCAACTTTTCCCTTTTTCCCTTTGGGTACTTTCTCTCCATTCTTTGCAGGGGCTTTTTTAAGCTTGGGCTCTGGCTTTGGAGGAACAGGTTTAGCAGAAAACGTTGTGGATGTTTTCTGAGGTTCATCCTTCACCCTGGCTTTATCTCCTTTCGCATCCAGTTTCAGCCTTTCTCTTGGGCGTGCTGGCCACAGCAGCAGGGCATAGGCACTGGATGTGGACACGCTGCAGCACAGAGGCTTTGGTTGGTCTGGGGGTCATTCTCGCCTCTTCTTCACACTGCTCCAGGACTCGTGCTTTACAGGACCCCAATACCACAAATATACGCATATAAAGAATGTACGAAAGAACACATAGGCATCTCTGGCACTCTTGGTGGTGGTCAGTGTTGCAACAGCACAACCCACTATGCTAAGTGTCCACTTTTATGACTGATACCATTTTGACCCCACAAAAATGCTTCCCTACAACTCTTCTCCTAAGTTTTCAAAACTAAAGGCAATCACATCTCATCTCAATACTGTGAAGGGTTGTGGTTTATGCCACTGGCAACAATAAAGATGGAAACTTCTTTTGAGTTCTAAGAAAATCTGAATGGCAGAAGTGCTTAAGCAAGAGAAAGGACTCGCTTTTTAAATCCTTCTCAGGTATTAGAAACACAATAGATTTTTGCATTTTGAAGTATTTTCCAATAATGGTGAGAGTCCACTCTCTTGCTTCTCTTTGTGTTCTCATTCTAACTTGTAAACAATTACAAATTAGTATGGTGTCTTAGTCTGTTTTCTGCTGCATATAAACAGCATATCTGAAACTGGGTAATTTACAAAGAAAAGGAATTTATTTCTTACAGTTATGGAGGCTATGAAGTCTAAAGTCAAGGGGGAACATCTGGTGAGAGTCTTCTTGGTGGTGGGGACTTTCTGGGTGTCCCAAGGCAGCAAGGGGGCTAAGTGTGCTAGTGGGCTAGCTCAGGTCTCTCTTACTCTTCTTATAAAGCCACCAGTTCCCATCCCATGATAAACCACTAGTCTATTAATCCATGAATCCATTATTAATCCATGAGGCCACTGCCCTCATGATTCAATCACCTCTTAGAGGACCCAC
>NW_012143634.1:2899735-2901478 GCF_000956105.1 Propithecus coquereli | reverse complement strand
CTCAGAAAAACAAAGGGAGTCCCAGATAATAGGACCAATTCTCCTTAGAATGGGCTACCATGTTTATTTTTGTACTAGAGAATGATCTTCTTTAGAGGGCTTACCAGACAATCCTATGCCCTGTTCTTCTACTTTCTTTCTTCTTGCTTGCTCCCCATTTTCCCTCTGAGAATTAAGCAACTAATTCATATTTTCTGACATCTTTTTGTGCTGAGTTTGAGACCTGAGACAGTGGTATTTGCGTTTTTAAAAATGTCCACATTCATAGGGGAAGTTTTAATATTAGAACTTTCTAAGAGATTTTTTAACAGAAATGCCTCATTTTCAAACATGTATATGAAACATTACAATTTTATAGTTTGAGTTGTGGATTTTGTTGCCAATAGCAAAAGAGAAGAAGCACAGAAAGGTGTTTTTTAAATCAGTGTATTAATTTCTTTTACCAAAATAGATCCAAATTCCTAATCTTAAAGCCATTCCGCAGGAAGCATTTGAAGTTTGTGTTTACCTTGTTTCCAGCATTCAAGATTTTCAGGGCTTAAGAGAGATGGCTGCTCTAAATTTTCTTTGAAGTACTGATTCAACCTTTCAACCACCAAACACCATTTATTTATTACTTCTTTCCCCCACAGACTTCATGTTTTAAAAATAGTGTCTAGAAAACAAAATGCATTTATTATGAAATAATTTGATTCTCTGTTTTTAGTTAATCACAAACATCTATAACTACCAAACAAAGCTTCGGAACAGCATTAAGTAAGTGTGATCCTACCCTGAAATGATGTTATTACAACAGAAGCAAAGTAAGACATTTTTTTAATTATTCTGAACATTTCTATTGAAATGAATATGTTATTTCAGTTATGCCTTCTAAAAATATTGAAAATGGCCTGCAGATCTGGCTGGGTTTTACTGGTTATTACGTCCCTTTACTTCTTGAAAAACCGTTAGTTGTTGACATAAAAAATGCTAGTCTGAGGCCAGACTTCTGGTTATTACCACATGAGGACATGGGCAAATAATCTCTCTAAATAACAACTATGGAGCTGTACAAAACTGAGAAAAAAAAATTCAGTTCTCTGGAAATTGACCAAAGGCATATAATAATCTGAGGGGCATTATGCTTGAAATCCTGTTCAACTTTAGGTAAGAACTGTGGAGGTCCATAGCGCTGTTGACTGTGGCTGCTCCCATCAAACTCCCCTGCTGTCTTCCCCAGCTCAGGTAAGTGCAGAGGTTCTGCCAGCTTCTCTGCTGCAGTTAAAAGGGACTCACTCAATTTGGAGTGTTGAGTGCTGTCCATGTCCAACCATGTTGTCAAGAGAGGTGATGATTTCTGAGGTCCTACTCAGTGCTGGGAATAGGAGAAAGGCAAATGAGGCACTCACCTTGGGTGCAAAATTTAAGAAGGTACCAAAAAACACATTAATCAAGATAAATAATATTTCAATGCAATATTTTTACAAATCAAAATTAATACAAAAAATCCATTGAACAAAATATCAAAATTTTAAATAAGGATGAATCCCATCCCTGGCAATGGATCTACTACAGTTGTAGTTGGGGCAATCATATTCCTGGCTAAGGCATTTATCAGAGAAAAACATATATTGGTTTTATTTGTATAAATATGTAAAGCTATAAATTATCCTCTGGTAGGTACTTTAGCTACATCCATAGATTCTGTTAGAATTTAGATCATGTTTTTGTTGTTATTTCCAAGAATTCTTCAATTTTTTGTCT
>NW_012143634.1:2894220-2895114 GCF_000956105.1 Propithecus coquereli | reverse complement strand
AAAAGACATGTTTACAGCAGCACAATTCACAATTGCAAAGATGTGGAAACAGCCCAAGTGCTCATCGAAACATGAGTCGGTTAATTAAATGTGGTATATGTATATCATGGATTACTACTCAGCCATATAAAAAATGATGAACTACCTATTGTATTATCCTGGATGGAGCTGGAGCCCATTCTTCTAAGTGAAGTATCACAAGAATAGAAAAACAAACACCACATGTACTCACCATTAAATTAGTACTAATTGATCATCACTCATGTGCACACGTGGGAAGTAACAGTCATAGGGTGTCAGGCTGGTGGGAGGGGTGAAGAGGAGATGGGTAAATCCACACTGAACAGATGTGGTGCGCACTTTCTGGAGGATTGGCACGTTTGTTGGGTGGTGCAAAGGCAATTTATATAGCCAAAGTGTTTGTACCCCCATAGTATTCTGAAATAAATTTTTTTTTAAATACATGGTACATGGAGGAGTGAATAAAGACACTTTTGTGAATATGCCTCACAATGTAGTTTTGACTTTGGACTCCTGTAATTGTTTTACGTGTTCAAATATTAAATTAAATACAAAAGGAAAGAAGCACTATCTAAAAATTCTAAATAATTTAAAATAGATTAACCTAATTGCATACCAAGTCGGTGATATAATCAAAAAGAAAACAATTATTTCAAGTGACTTTGGAAAACAGAACTTTAACTGTATGTCCTTAGTGGAATATATTCTCAAGAAAAATAGAGCTGCAAAGAAATCATAAAACTAATTCATTATCCAAAAATTGTTAGTGATATTATCAGTATCATTTTGAATCTATTTTAAATAGTGTAAGTAATGCAAATAGTAATTTGGGGAATATTGTAAAAGAAAAGAGATTCAAGTATAAAATCAAAT
>NW_012143634.1:2889512-2892046 GCF_000956105.1 Propithecus coquereli | reverse complement strand
ATTTAAAATCCAGAAGCAGTGAAAGAAAAGACTAAAACATTTTATTACATTAAATTTTTTTGCATGGCAAAAAAAACCTTAAGCAAAATCAAAAGACAAAGTTGAGAATTTATATTTGCAATGTATGTCATATAACAAAGAGATATGCAATGAGATGGTCTAATATACAAAGAGATCCCAAAAATAAAACATAAGAAGGCCAACAATATTAAAAATAAATAGACAGAAGGTATGACTTTAAGCTCACAAAGCAAATAATAAATGGATTTTAAATATGTGAATATTTGCTCTATATTGCTTACCATATAAGAATGGCTAATTAAAACTACACTGAGATGCTACTTCTCATGTACTAGTTGACAAGAATCCAAAAGTTTAACAACATACTCCATTGGTAAAGCTATAGGGAAATTATCATAACCATACCTCAATGGTAGGTATGCAAATGATACAACTCCTATGGAGGTGAATTGGACAACATCTAAAAAATTTACATTTATATACATTTCATGTCTCAGTGATAGCATTTTTATCCCAGAGATACACTATCAGATACCCGAAATCACTTATGAATAGTATTCTTTACAACATTATTTGTGATAGAAAAAAGAGCAAACATAATCTACATCTCTATAATTAGGGAACTGATTTACTAACTGGAATACTATATAGCCATAAAATGAATGCAGAAAATCATTTTACACTGATATGGAGAGTTTTCTCGACTATTAGTTACAACCAGCATCTGTAGTATGCTACATTTTGTGTAAGAAAGAGGAAAATGGAAATGTAAGTATACATATACGTGTATATTTTCACCGCTGCCACCAAAAAACAATTGTAAGGGTAAAACAAAACTAATAAAAATGGTTATCTTTAGTGAGAATAAAATACACGGTCCTCTCAATAGATGCAGAAAAAGTATTCAACAAAATTAGGCACGCTTTTGTAATAAGAATGCTTAACAAAATAGGCATAGATGGGACTTACCTCAAAATGATAAAAGTCATATATGACAAACCCACAACCAACATCATACTGAACAGGGAAAAATTGAAAGCATTCCCACTTAGAACTGGAACCAGACAAGGTTGCCCTCATCACCACTTCTATTCAATATAGTGCTAGAAGTCCTAGCCCGAGCAATCAGACAAGAGGAGGAAATCGAGGGCATCCAGATGGGGGCAGAAGAGGTCAAACTATTGCTCTTTGCTGACAATATGATCTTACATTGATAAAACCCCAAAGATTCTGCCAAGAGACTACTGGAATTGATAAATTCAGCAAAGTCTCAAGTTACAAAATGAATGTACACAAATCAGTAACATTCATATAAGCCAACAACAGTCAAACTGAGAACCACATCAACGACTCAATACCTTTCACAATAGCAACAAAGAAAATAAAATACCTAAAAATATATTTAACTAAGGAAGTGAAAGACCTCTATGAGGAAAACTATGAAACACTGAGGAAGGAAATAGCAGAGGACGTAAACAGGTGGAAAACCACACCATGCTCATGGATTGGCAGAATCCATGGCTAAAATGTCCAACGACCCAAAGTGATCTACAGATTTAATGCAATCCCTGTTAGTATGCCAACATCATTTTTCGCAGATCTAGAAAAAATAATTCTATGCATTGTATGGAACCAGAAAAGACCCCATATAGTTAAAGCAACTTTAAGCAAAAAGAACAAATTGGGAGGCATCACTTTACCAGACTTCAAGCTATACTACAAGGGTATAGTAACCAAAACAGCATGGTACTAACACAAGGACAGAGATGCAGACCAATGGAACTGAACTGAGAACCCAGATATAAAACCATCCTTATATAGCCATCAGATCTTTGACAAAACAGACAAAAACATACACTAGGGAAAAGAACCCCTATTCAATAAATGGTGCTGGGAAAATTGGATAGGCACATGTAGAAGACTGAAACAGGATCTGTACCACTTACCTCTCAGAAAAATCAACTCACGATAGATAACAGACTTAAACCTAAGGCATGAAACCATAAGAATCCTACAAGAAAAGGTTGAAAAAACTCTTATAGACATCATCCTAGGCAAAGAATTTATGAAGAAGACCCCAAAAGTAATCACAGTATCAACAAAAATAAATAATGGGACATGATCAAATTAAAAGGTTTCTGGACAGCCAAAGAAACTATCAATACAGCAAATAGACAGCCTACAGAATGGGAGAAAATATTTGCATGCTATACATCTGATAAATGGCTGATAACTAGAATCTATATAGAACTCAGAAAAATCAGCAAGAAAAAATCAAACAACCCCATTAAAAAGTAGGCAAAAGATATGAGCAGAAACTTTTCAAAAGAAGACAGATTAATGGCCAAGAAACATGAAAAAATGCTCAACATCTCTAATCATCAGGGAAATGCAAATCAAAACCACAATGAGATATCACTCAACTTCAGTGAGAATGGCTTTAATCAAAAAGTCCCCAAACAACAAATGTTGGCATGGATAGAGAGAGACAGGAACACTCGTACACTGTTGGT
>NW_012143634.1:2877805-2878402 GCF_000956105.1 Propithecus coquereli | reverse complement strand
TATATAGTATTTTATGAATTAAATCAATAAGATATTCCAGTGATGGAGGCAGACAACAATTTTAATATTGGCAAGAAAATCATCAACAAAAACTAACATCCTTAGTCTGGTGATTTAAGCAAGAAATAATAAAAGAAAAATAGTCAATAGAAGTAAACCAACAGAAATAAAATTTTGATGGAACTACACAACAAAAGAGAAATGTAATTCACCCTGAATGAAATTGTTTTTTTAGGTTGTATTCTTTTCCTAATTTTCCATTGATTAGGTACTTTATCTTACTTACTGTTGCAGAGTAGAATAAATCAGATTCATTTTTATGTTTACAATGATAAGGATAGCTTCACTTACTTTCTTACAATAAAACATTAGAAGAAAATATTAGGTCTTGGAAAAAAATCACACCCATTTATTTATTCAACAATAATTTACTAACCATCAGCCTTCAAGAAGCTTTCCAAGAAGGATACCAATGGATCATCAGGTCGACACAATCCCATGTTATAAGTTCTACCAGAGCTTAAGTATAGGTTACTGTCCAACATATGAGCTAGGCACCTATCTGGTATACAAAAAAATATCATGGAGAATTCATGT
>NW_012143634.1:2875960-2877755 GCF_000956105.1 Propithecus coquereli | reverse complement strand
AGTGAATATGGTTTGTATTATTTCTATTCTTGGACTTTACTGAAGCTTTCTTTGTGGCCTAAGATCTAGCCACTTTTAGTGAATGATTCATGTACACTTGAAGAAAGTATATTCTATATTGTATAAGTTCAGAGTTTGCTATGATATACATTATTGTTTCCTACATTCTTATAAATTTTAGTCAACTTATTCTGTCTTAGACTGAGAGTTATGTATAGGTCTCCTATTATTAATGTGTATCTGTCATTTATTTTTCTTACATTTACATTATATGTACACACACACATATATACACATATAGTCTTTTTGTATGTATATATATATATGTATACATACATACAAATATACAGTATTTTACTAGGAAGTATACTTTATTCCTTGTTTCTTTTTTCTTATATCATTCAATATTTAGAAAGGGTTATAATTTGGTACTTATTGTTACTTTTATACTAATATCATTATACACATACATACACACACATAAATTTTCCCTTTTTATGGATACTCGCTACTGGTTCCCTGCTATGAACACTCTTGAAATGTGTTAGTTGTATTTTCTTATCCTTTATCTTCCTATTAACCATGACCTTATATGAAGTATTATGTTTATAATTCCAGTTACTAACTGTACTTCACAGAATAATGCCCTTCCCAAAGATGTCTGTGCCCTAATTCTCAACACCTGTAAATATATGACCTTACATGGCAAAAGGAACTTTGAATATGTGATTAAGTTAAGGACCATGAGATAAGACGATTCTCCTGGATTATCCAGGTGAGCCCAATATAGTCACAAGAATCCTTATAAATGGGAGGAAAGAGGGTCAGAGTCAGATAAAGAGACAAGATGATGGAAGCAGAGGTTGGAGTGATGTGGCCACAAGCCAAGAAATGCAGGCAATCTCTGGAAGCTAGGAAAGATAAGGAAACAGATTCTCTCCCAGAGCCTCCAGAAGCAATGCAGCCCTGCAGACCCATTTGGACTTCTGACTTCCATAACTGTAAGATAATAAATCTGAACTGTTTTAAGCCACAAAGCTTGTGGTTATTGTTATAGCAGCAACAGGAAAATAATATACTATTTACAAGGCAATCAACAAACTTATTCTACTTCTGAGACACTCTCTCTCTTGTCCATTATTCTAATATATAGTTGTATTATTTCTTCCTATATATATCATTCAGACTCAAATCTACAGGAAATTAAATATTTGATGCTTAAAATCAGTCCTTATGCTAATATCTTGTCATTTTTGGATTTCTAATTTGCTAGTAGATTTCTCAGAAAGTGTTCATGGGAACAATATTTCCTGAAATCTTCCATGTTCACAACATCTCTGTAGACTTTACCTTGAAAGACAGCTTGGCTGAATATAAAATCCTTGGCCCATATCTTCTTTCTTTGAGTATTTTAAATATGTTACTCTACTGTCATTTGGCTTAGACCTTAGTATGAAAAAGTCTAACGGAAATCTTATTTCTCCCCTATAAAAAGGCCCTGATCTTTTTGCACAAGAATAAAATTCAAGGCTGGGCATGGTGGCTCGTGCCTCCTACCACTCTGGGAGGCTGAGGCAGGAGGATCACTTGAGGTCAGGAGTTTAAGACCAGCCTGAGCAAGGGCGAGATCCCATCTCTACAAAAAAAGAAAAATTAGCCATGTGTCATGGCATGTGCCTGTAGTCCCAGATACTTGGGAAGCTAAGGTAGGAGGATTGCTTACAGGAGTTTGAGGTTGCAGTGAGCTATGATGATGCTATTGCACTCTACCCAGGGTGACAGAGTGAGATCCTGT
>NW_012143634.1:2865368-2872216 GCF_000956105.1 Propithecus coquereli | reverse complement strand
CTGTTCTTTTTAAGGTACATATGTCTTAGCTCTGTCTACTGAAAAGACACAGAAGCAATAAAAGTTCAACATCGGTGAGCACAACTAAGCATCCAGATTATGGTGTTTAAATATCATTTCTCACCAAAATAAATGAGGGCTCCTTAGACTCTCTGTCCAGGTGTGGGTCAGAAAATACACAAACTTTCCTGGTGGCTAGGAAAAACAATTCTAAAAATAGAAAATATACAAACTTCTTGTGCCAAAAGGACAAAAGCTATCAAAGACTAAAAGGGCTTGGCATGATGCCTCATGGCTATAATCCCAGCACTTTGGGAGGCCAAGGTGGGAGGATCCTTGAGGCCAGGAGTTCAAGACCAGCCTGAGCAACATAGTGAGACCCCGTCTCTACAAAACAATACAAAAATATATTAGCAGGGTGTGGTGGAACTCGCCTGTAGTCCCAGCTACTCAAGAGGCTGAGGCAGGAGGATCACTTGAGCCCAGGAGTTTGAGGTTACAGTGAGCTATGATGACCACTGCACTCTAGCCTGGGTGACAGAGCAAGACCCTATTTCAAAAACAAACAAACAAAAAGAATAAAAGGTAGTGCAAGAAGAGACCAGAACCAACACAAAGGGCCTTTTGTTGGCCAAAATGAGACAATATGACCATCAATTTGAATAATAAATACAATTGATAGAACATATTGAATAAGTATTGTATGTATGATGATATTCAAAAGTAAATAAGAGAAGGAAAAAAACATTATTGGACAAAAAGGAAAGAAATAAAGGCATAAACTCTTTGTCAAAATTGACAAATAAATGAATAAATAAGCATTTACTCTGCCTTTCTTTTATGAACCATTTTTTTACAGTAACCAATTAGAAAATAACTACTTTACAATTCCTAATTAAACAATAGATTCTTCAGTTATTATTAATGGATGAAAATTTGAGGGAAAGATTGACAATGGAGAAAGGAGGCTATTGGTAACTAAATTCACTGATGAATTGTAGCATTATTAATAGTGAGACAATTTACTCTGTGGAACTTCTGAGGTGGTATGCAACGTCAAGCACACAGCCTCTCCTATAAAAGACATTTTACCAACAACGTCGAAGCTGAATCTAATCAAGCCTCTAGTACTAAGTCCCACTTACCAAAATACAAACCATATAGAAGAAGAAATTAAGTGACTTAGCAATGAACAATCTGTAGAATTGATAATGTGGACTATTCTACAGGAAAATGGGCCTGACTTCTGCAAATGGGCTGGGAAAAAAAGGAGGCAGGGAGGAGGAAGAATGGGAGGGAAGACTCAGTCCCATTAAAAGAAATCTAAGGGAAATAACAGCCATGGCAATGTTTTGACATTGCCTCGATTCTGCTTCAAATAAACCAATGTAAAAGAACAAATTCAGACCATTTAGGAAATTTGGATATGAACTGTGTATTAATTGACGCCAAAGAATTATTGTTAATTTTGGTAGAAGTGATAATGGTATTGTGATTATTTAAGAAAATGTCCATAATTTTTAGAGATGCATACTAAAATACATAGAGGTAAAAATGGTATTATATCTGGGATTTATTTTAAACCACTTTAGCCAAAGCAAAAACAGAGAAACAAAAAAATAATTAGATAAAGTGAATATGGCAAAATCTTGGCAGCCATTTAATCTTGGTGAAGGGAGTATAGGCATTTATTGTGTTATTCTAACTACTTTTGTGTATGTTTGAATTTTTCATTATAGACTCTTTTAAAGTATTCAATTCCCCATAAGAAAGTAAGCCAAATCAATATGTTTTAGGGCTTTGATTATGAAATTAAGTCAGACAGGGTCCAACATGGTCACAGAAAACAAGGTTCCCTACTGTTTAAGCACTGTTTATAAACCAGGTGGCAGTTTCAGTAAAATTATATGAAAAAATTATATGAAAAACAGTAATCTGTAAAATGATCTCCTTTTAATAAAATGATTTCTATTCACCTACCTACTTATTTAGCTATCTATCTACCCATACACAATGAGGTTTTGATGAATTTCTGAAAATTTCTGAGTGCAGGATCTGGGGTGGCTTTTTGCTTTCTTCTCAAATTCTGTATCATAGCCATAATGACAGTCATTATTTTTTAAATCGCTGGCCATGAGCCACTAAAATGATTTTGTAATTCACTAATGGAGCACAACCCACAGTGTGAAAAGTTACTGCATTAGAGGACCCGAATACGTAGCATTTAATTCCTAAAATGATGAAATGAATAATCTAGTTGAAAAGATGAATACTTAATTTGGGATGCGCATTATAAGAGACATGTGGTATAGGGTTAAATGAATATTCCAAATTAGGGTTAGAAGGTATTACAGAAGGGCAAAAATCACTGTAAACACGTGGTCAACAATTGTTTAATGGTGTAGTAGAGTCAAGGAATATGGATGATGTATACATGAGCAGAAAGGGATAGAGAATAATGTTTCTGGTAAGGTTATGAAGGGAAACTGCGTGAGCATGGACATGGAAAAACATAAGTGATGTGCATTTGGATAATGGTATAAATCTGCTCAGCCTGGAGTCACACAAAAGATAACAAAGGAATGATATTTTTACCATAAAGATTTTAAAATACTATTCCTAGATTTATCAGTTTCCTCCAACGTGATTGAATTCGAATTTTATTTACTCCTCAAACGCTAACAACAATAATGATAACCTTCTGCTAGCTTTTCTAGAATACATTTATGATCAAAAGAAAAGACCATTTCAAGATATATGAAGGGCCTTGGGACTTTTTCATTATTGGCTTCCTGGGAAGTTCAGATACATTGCTCTTCTTTAGTCCCATATCTTTCTTAACAAAAAGTTTAAAGGTTACAGTACATTTTGCACACTACTCATATACTGACTTGATTCAAGATGGTACTTTTTTTTTATATAATTAGATGGTACTTTTTAATAACTTTTTTCCTACAAAGATGACTCTGTGGTCCCAGTGGAAACACTAGAGGCCTCAAGATTATTTCTAACAACAATAGCATAGCTGGGCTTTTTTGCTCAGGAATGCATCACATGGAATAGAAAAATAATCTATTTCTTTGAACCCTCACTTTACCCTCACTGACTTCCTGAAAGGATCCAATATCACTGTAATGTAAATCAGGAAAATTTAACATTTGTGTGTTTCAAGTAAGTATAAACAAAAGTAATCTGTTTTTAAAAAATATAATCTGCTCCTTTTTCTCCCTTAATTGAATTAAACACTATTCCCTATGCAAATTTAGATTCTAGGAAGGATTTCATGATGCCCTAAAATAGTACTGTTTGGTCATTTATTTAGTTATAAATATCCTTTAAACTTAGAGGACACATCACCTTCTACAACTGTGGTCCCCAAGCCCCGGGCCATGGACTAATACCGGTCCATGGCCTATTAGGGACGGTGCTGCAGAGTTCCCCCGCTCCCCCACCCATCGGTGGAAAACTGTCTTCCACAAAACTTAGGAAGTGGGGGAGGACACACAGCAGGAGATGAGTGGCAGGCTGAGTGAGCCAAGTTTCATCTGTATTTATAGCCACTCCCCATTGTTTGCATCACCGCCTGAGCTCCACCTCCACCTCCCCCACCCCATCTGTGGAAAAATTGTTTTCCACGAAACTGGTCCCTAGTGCCAAAAAGATTGGGGACTGCTGTTTTAAAATATATGGAAATGTTAGAAATTTTAAAGGAAATAATTAAATAATACATAAACGGAGCTACTGTACATATATTAAAATAAATTTTCTGCATAAAACTACAAAGGTAAACTTCTTTCCTTATATAGTATTTTATGAATTAAATCAATAAGATATTCCAGTGATGGAGGCAGACAACAATTTTAATATTGGCAAGAAAATCATCAACAAAAACTAACATCCTTAGTCTGGTGATTTAAGCAAGAAATAATAAAAGAAAAATAGTCAATAGAAGTAAACCAACAGAAATAAAATTTTGATGGAACTACACAACAAAAGAGAAATGTAATTCACCCTGAATGAAATTGTTTTTTTAGGTTGTATTCTTTTCCTAATTTTCCATTGATTAGGTACTTTATCTTACTTACTGTTGCAGAGTAGAATAAATCAGATTCATTTTTATGTTTACAATGATAAGGATAGCTTCACTTACTTTCTTACAATAAAACATTAGAAGAAAATATTAGGTCTTGGAAAAAAATCACACCCATTTATTTATTCAACAATAATTTACTAACCATCAGCCTTCAAGAAGCTTTCCAAGAAGGATACCAATGGATCATCAGGTCGACACAATCCCATGTTATAAGTTCTACCAGAGCTTAAGTATAGGTTACTGTCCAACATATGAGCTAGGCACCTATCTGGTATACAAAAAAATATCATGGAGAATTCATGTATTATCTATACTGATTCTTTTAATCTATGAACACAATATATTTCTCTGCTTATTGAAGTCTATCTTAATTTTTCTCAGCAATATTTTCTGTATATCATAATATGAACCCTGAACATTTTTAAAGTTATCCCTGGGTACTTATTTTTGATGCTATTTTAAATTCATTTTAATGTTATTTTATGATGGCATATTCTTAGATATGAGAATGTAATGGATTTTTGGATATTGACCTTATATCTTTTGATCTTCTTAAGCTCGTTTATTAATTACAGTACCTTTTTTGTAGATTCTTTGGAATTTTCTTTGTAGATGATCGCTTAACATTAGAATTTAAAAAATTTATTTTCCTTTCCAACCAGTGTCCATTTCATTTCATTTTTCTGTCTTATTGCACTGATTAGAGTCTTTAGCACAGTGTTGAATAAAGAGAGAGAAGACATTCTTGGCTAATTTCTAATCACAGGGTGAAACTGTTCAATCAATCACCAATAAATATCATGTTAGCTGTCTACTGCAAATGCTCTTCATCAGGTTGGGGGAAGTCCCCTTATACTTTTAGAATGCTAAGATCTTTTTACCATGAATGGATGTTGAATTTTTGTCAAATGCTTTTTCTGCATCTATTGAGATGAGTATATGCTTTTTCTTCTTTTTATATTGTCAATGTGGTGAATTATATTGATTGATATTTTTGTTAACAAATTTGCTTTCTTAGGGTATGCCCCAATTGGACATAATGTATTATCCTTCAAAAATATTGCTGTATTTGTGCTCAGTTCAGCAGCATATATACTAATAATGGAATGATACAGAGAAGATTGGCATGGCCCCTGCACAAGGATGACACACTAATTTGTGAAGCATTCTATATTTTTACAAGAAATATGGGATTATGTAAAGAGGCCAAACACAAGAATTATAGGCATCCTTGAGAGTGAATAAAAAATCACACAAGGGTGGGAAAATTTATTTGAGGGAATAATTGAGGAAAACTTCCCTGATCTTGCTAGAAATTTAGATACCCAGGTACAAGAAGCTCTATGAATGACTGGGAGATTCATTGCAAAGAGGCAATCACCACAACACATACTCATCAGACTAGCCAAAGTTAACATGAATAAGAAACTCTCACAAGCTACAGTGTTAAAAAATCAGGTAACTTACAAAGGAAAACCCATCAGGCTAACTGAAGATTTCTCAACTGAGACCTTAGGAGACAGAGAGATTAGAGCCCAATCTTTAGCTTCTTAAACAAAAAAATGGCCAGCCTAGAATTTTGTATCCTGAAAAACTAAGTTCCATATATGAGGAAGAAATAAAGACTTTTTCAGACAAGCAAACACTGAGAGAATTTGTCAAGACCAGATCTTCCCTGCAGGAAGTACTCAGATCTGCATTATACATTGATCAGCACAATAGAAACCCACCAGTGTAAAGTCACCCAAAAGCTAAAGTTCATAGCCCATATAAAATAATGGCTCAAGAGGTAAAACAAAGCAATAAGTTTGTATGCAACAGGATGAACAGAAATGCATCCCAATTATCAACTCTTTTAAGAAATATGAACAGCTTGAATTCCCTACTCAAGAGACACAGGCTGGCTGAATGGATAAAAAAAAAATACAAGCTAAGGATCTGCTGTATCCAGGAAACATATCTAACCCACAAGTACTCATTCAGACTCAAGGCGAAGGGATGGAAAAAAATGTTCAATGCAAATGGAAATCAAAAGAAAGCAGGTGTAAGCAATTCTAATATCAAACAACACAGACTTCAAATCAACAATAGTAAAGAAAGACAAAGACTGTCATTATATAATGTTAAAGGGAGCAATTTACCAAGAAGATATGACAATCATAAATATTTATGCATCTAAAACAGGTGCACCCAGATTCATAAAGCAAACCCTACTAGATCTAAACAATGTGATAAACAGCAACATCAAAATTTCTGAGGACTTCAACATGCCACTGATAAAACTAGACAGCTCCTCCAAGCAGAAAATAAATAAACACTGGACTCAAAAGGGAATCTAGAGTAAATGGGCCTAACAGACATTTATAGGACATTCTACCCCAGAACTACTGAATATACATTCTTTTCATCAGCACATGGTACATTTTCTAAAATTGATCATCACAACTTAGGCCACAAAACATATCTCAACAAATTCAAAAAAACAGAATCTATACCATGTATCTTCTTAGAACATAGTGGAATAAAATTAGACATGAACTCAAACAGAAACACTCAACTCTACACAAGGTCATAAAATTAAACAACCTATAGCTGAACAATTATTGTGTCAAAGAGGAAATTAAGGTGGAAATCAAAAGATTCCTCAAACTAAATGACAAAGGGAACACAAATTATCAAAATCTGTGAGAGTCAGCAAAAGCAGTCCTGAGGGGAAAATTTCTACCCTTAAATGTCTACATCTAAAAGACAGAAA
>NW_012143634.1:2863014-2865318 GCF_000956105.1 Propithecus coquereli | reverse complement strand
GTTTCAGTAAAATTATATGAAAAAATTATATGAAAAACAGTAATCTGTAAAATGATCTCCTTTTAATAAAATTATTTCTATTCACCTACCTACTTATTTAGCTATCTATCTACCCATACACAATGAGGTTTTGATGAATTTCTGGTGTTTATTTAATGTTAATTACGAAAATTTCTGAGTGCAGGATCTGGGGTGGCTTTTTGCTTTCTTCTCAAATTCTGTATCATAGCCATAATGACAGTCATTATTTTTTAAATCGCTGGCCATGAGCCACTAAAATGATTTTGTAATTCACTAATGGAGCACAACCCACAGTGTGAAAAGTTACTGCATTAGAGGACCCGAATACGTAGCATTTAATTCCTAAAATGATGAAATGAATAATCTAGTTGAAAAGATGAATACTTAATTTGGGATGCGCATTATAAGAGACATGTGGTATAGGGTTAAATGAATATTCCAAATTAGGGTTAGAAGGTATTACAGAAGGGCAAAAATCACTGTAAACACGTGGTCAACAATTGTTTAATGGTGTGGTAGAGTCAAGGAATATGGATGATGTATACATGAGCAGAAAGGGATAGAGAATAATGTTTCTGGTAAGGTTATGAAGGGAAACTGCGTGAGCATGGACATGGAAAAACATAAGTGATGTGCATTTGGATAATGGTATAAATCTGCTCAGCCTGGAGTCACACAAAAGATAACAAAGGAATGATATTTTTACCATAAAGATTTTAAAATACTATTCCTAGATTTATCAGTTTCCTCCAACGTGATTGAATTCGAATTTTATTTACTCCTCAAACGCTAACAACAATAATGATAACCTTCTGCTAGCTTTTCTAGAATACATTTATGATCAAAAGAAAAGACCATTTCAAGATATATGAAGGGCCTTGGGACTTTTTCATTATTGGCTTCCTGGGAAGTTCAGATACATTGCTCTTCTTTAGTCCCATATCTTTCTTAACAAAAAGTTTAAAGGTTACAGTACATTTTGCACACTACTCATATACTGACTTGATTCAAGATGGTACTTTTTTTTTATATAATTAGATGGTACTTTTTAATAACTTTTTTCCTACAAAGATGACTCTGTGGTCCCAGTGGAAACACTAGAGGCCTCAAGATTATTTCTAACAACAATAGCATAGCTGGGATTTTTTGCTCAGGAATGCATCACATGGAATAGAAAAATAATCTATTTCTTTGAACCCTCACTTTACCCTCACTGACTTCCTGAAAGGATCCAATATCACTGTAATGTAAATCAGGAAAATTTAACATTTGTGTGTTTCAAGTAAGTATAAACAAAAGTAATCTGTTTTTAAAAAATATAATCTGCTCCTTTTTCTCCCTTAATTGAATTAAACACTATTCCCTATGCAAATTTAGATTCTAGGAAGGATTTCATGATGCCCTAAAATAGTACTGTTTGGTCATTTATTTAGTTATAAATATCCTTTAAACTTAGAGGACACATCACCTTCTACAACTGTGGTCCCCAAGCCCCGGGCCATGGACTAATACCGGTCCATGGCCTATTAGGGACGGTGCTGCAGAGTTCCCCCGCTCCCCCACCCATCGGTGGAAAACTGTCTTCCACAAAACTTAGGAAGTGGGGGAGGACACACAGCAGGAGATGAGTGGCAGGCTGAGTGAGCCAAGTTTCATCTGTATTTATAGCCACTCCCCATTGTTTGCATCACCGCCTGAGCTCCACCTCCACCTCCCCCACCCCATCTGTGGAAAAATTGTTTTCCACGAAACTGGTCCCTAGTGCCAAAAAGATTGGGGACTGCTGTTTTAAAATATATGGAAATGTTAGAAATTTTAAAGGAAATAATTAAATAATACATAAAGGTAAAAACTAAAAGTAAATCTCCTCCTTCCTGTTTCTCCTCTGGCCATTGCTCCCAAGCCTACATTTCTTCTGTTTCCTCATTTTCTTAATAGGCATATGAGCATAGGCATGTATATGCATGTACATATTTTACGTAGTAGGATCTTTTTATAATAAGTTCAAATTGCATAGGATGAGTGTCATCACTGGGTATGTTTCCTTTCTGCGTGTACTGTGTTGTGGAATAAGCAGCTTTCAGTAGGATATTCATATTCAGTAAAATAAGGATCAAATTCAAATGGAAGAGAGAGTTAGGACCAAGGAAATAGAAATAGAAAACCAAGATATGAAAACGAGTACAAATTTATAGATTATAAAGTTCAAAAATATTGTCTACTAGATTAACAGCCATCATGTGCACAAAACTTTTCTGGTAGTCCATATAAAAAGGAAGATAT
>NW_012143634.1:2858026-2859222 GCF_000956105.1 Propithecus coquereli | reverse complement strand
GTCTCGAACTCCTGAGCTCAAACGATCCACCCCCCTCGGCCTCCCAGAGTGCTAGCATTACAGGCGTGAGCCACCACGCCTGGCCCCCTCTTCTTTGTTTTCGAACCTCCACAACTCTCTCAAGCACAAATGAAACTTGAATAAATTAGGAAGAAGGAACCACATATACTCATTGAAGTCTTGTCTCAGAACATTCTTATGGCCACAGTACAGTAGAATAAATCAGAACTGACTTTCAAAACTGATGTTCCCTGTTAGCAGAATATTGTGCTCTGAGCCAAGGAATGTGTAGGGTATACAGATCCTGTTCTGTTCTAAGCTGTAGGATATTTATTATTTTCTCATATCATCTTTCTCTTATACAGCAGATGATTCTATATATCCATTAAAAGTTGTCTGTAAAAAAGCCCTGTCTCAGCACTTCTGCTATTTGTCTAATGTTGCAATTGGAGAGGCAACAAAAGCAGGAATAGCTCCAAGGTGCTATTGGGATATGAGATAACAGTGAAAAGCAAGCTTTTGATGATGGAAGTTTTGATAAATTATGCCAACTTTCTTACTGAGAAACGTTAAGAACAAAACAAATCAAAACCAAATAAAATGAACAAAATATAAGCAAGCAAACAAATAAGCAAATAAGAAACATTATCTGAGAAGCATAAAAGTACTAACACAGTAGAAAGGAGTTACTGAGCCTAGATCAAGGAGGAGAATACAGATCAGAGAGGTAAGCAAAAATATGATCCAACAATTCCACTTCAAAAAGTATGCCCTACATATATGTGTGCTCATGCACATCAGGGCACATGTACAAGAGAGTTAATAGGTGAACTGTTTATAATTTCACAAAACAGGAAATAACCCTGTTGTTCCTCAACACAAGAATGGATAAACTCTGGTATAGTTATATTAATATAGTGAAATAAGGTATAGCAATTGAAATGGTTTAACTATAGCTAAATGCACTGGTGGGCTGGCTAATGTTTAACAACTGGCTCTCTGAAGAAAAAAAAAAAAGCTCTGATTTCTTACATGTGATCATGTTCATGGTGTAAATGTTCCTACTATGGCCAAATTCAAGCTACCAATGGAATGTCCACTGAACATAGGGTTGAGAAGAGATGCATAAAATCAGCTTTCATAAGCTGGTATTCACCAGATCCAGTACACCCACTGGCTAAATTGAATTTGACAAG
>NW_012143634.1:2855856-2857855 GCF_000956105.1 Propithecus coquereli | reverse complement strand
ATCCATGCATGCAGAAGCCATGAATATGGAGGGTCAACTGTACACACTTCTTTTTTTAACTTGTCCTGTACTTTGGTTTCCCTGTAATTCTTGGATCTATAATTTGTTGTCTTTTGTTGATTTTGGAAAATTCTCAATCAAAATTCTCAAAAATTTCTTCTGATCCACTTTTTCTCTGGGACTTTTGTGTTACCATTCTGGCTTTTTCCCACATCTCTTAGATGTTCTGTTTCTGCACTCTTTTTATCTCTTTGTATTTCTGTTTAGGTCATTTCTACTGGCCAACATTTAAGTTTACTGAGTTGTCCTCAGCTCTGTCCAGTTTGCTGATGAACACATTAAAAAAATTCTTTCTCTAGTATTTTTTAAGTTTTAAATTTCCATTTAACTCTTTCTTATAGTTTCCATCCCTCTGCTCAAAATCTCCACCTATTTAAGCATGTTTTATATCTTTTGCACTAGATATTTCATCATTTATTTAAAAACAAATTTATTTGAAACATGTTGTTTAATTTTTCCAGTATTGGTATTATCTGAGGTTCTAGTTTTATTTACTGCTTTACTTCCTGACCATGGGTCACTTTTGCTTTCTTTTATGTGTATTTCATAATAGTTGTTTGAATGCTAAACATCGTATAGAGAATGAAATAAATGGTACTTATACCTAGAAATGAACATACCTTTTTTTCTATCAGGCTGTTAGTATTAATTATTTTAAGTCAATGTAGTTAATAGTTTAGCTGGCTTTAGATTTTGTTATTTTAGTTATCTTCACTGTACCACAGACTTAAAATTCTTTCGGTGGTAAGCTGATGTTACTTTTTGCTTAATGTGGAGTCTTGGATGCTAAAGGAATTTTTTCCATGTTTGCCTGCTTCACCCTCAGCTTTCAACAGGCTCTGCACACCTTTTATTACATGGGTTTTCTGTACATGTTCTTTCCCCTCTTCCAGAGCAAAGTATTTGCTACTGCTTGTTACTTGGTGTGGGGCTCATCTTAGGGGCAAAGAAGGGGAGGATTCTCAGATCTTTTCTTCCAAGTTTAGTCTTTAACTATGTATGCCTGGGAATATGGAGTGGAAATTTCTCAGCATTCTTGTCCTTCCTATGTCTGTGGAAACCTAACTCATTCTTGTATCTGAGGAGGATCTTGGATGGGAGAGGCTTTTGTTTTTAGTCTTCTTTCAACAGTAGTATATTTTTAGAGGGAACAGTGGTAAGAAGATTTCTTGTTCCTTCCCCACATGGTAGATTGCTATTCCTTGTTACTTGGTTCAAGGTTTATGGTATGGTTATGACATGTTTCCTGAACTTTCCACAATGACAATTCATGTTTGCTTCTGACTAGGGAAAAGAGGGTTTTCTAATTCTCTTCCAGGGACAAATGGCTTTTACTACTACCCTTCTCTCCAAAGAAATGAATCTGCCTGGACCACAGGAAATGTTTCTACCATTTTCCAAGTGACAGGTGGCTTTTTTTTCTACCCTTCCACCAGAAGCAATGCATCTTTGCCTGGGCCATAAGTGAAATATTTTATAGATTATCTGCTTTTCTCTATCACAGTGGCAGAGATATTAACTTGGAACTTTGTACATCTTTAGCACTGTCATAGCATCTTTAGAGGACAATGCAAAATGATAACAATAGTTCTTCATATACACTGTCTTTAAATATTCACCAATAGTCTCTAGGATGGAGAATAATCATTGAAGTTAAAATACAGAATAACAATATCACTACAATATCCATGTCTTGGGAAGAGAAGTATACTGATAGGAATTAGATAATTTTTATTATGCAGAAAGAAGAACTATGAGCCAACAGGACTTAGGAATATAAAATTTGCATATGGGGGTTAGAAGAGATCTATGATACAAGGAGATCAAATGAAGACTCCTTGGACAGCACTTAGAACACTAGTTATAAGGAAGAGAATAGAATGTACTTTAAGGTAAGATGGTGTGAGGCACTTTTCATCCTGTCTTTCCTCTCCTTTTT
>NW_012143634.1:2844939-2854256 GCF_000956105.1 Propithecus coquereli | reverse complement strand
TATCTGAAAGCAGTATACAAGAAGCTTCTAGCAAGTTTCTATTTCTTAACCTGTGGAGTGTTCACACAGTATCTATTTTACAGCAAGTTGTTAAGCCATATATTTAGGGTTTATGCAATTTTCTCTCTGTTATATTGCACAATATTTTTAAATGATGAAAGGGATTCTTTTGTCAAAGGGTGCTATAAAGCATCAAGGAGCTTTTCTAAACACTACCAAGAGAGCTAGGAACTGACTCTCATAATTTAAGTCACTTAAGGGATTCTCTCAACTAAATTTTCTCAGATTCCCACAAGGTACATGAAAACTGCCAGAGTTAATGGTAAATTTCTTACAAAACAAAAAGAAATAGAAAACAAAAATCAAAACATCATATTTATTACCAGAGTTAGACATTTTAACTTAGATACATTTTTACCTTATATTTTTGTTTCAAATATGGGAAGAAAATATCTCCTCTGTGATCATTCAAAACCTATTTTTATTCTCGTTTTTGCAATTAAAAGGAAAAATTTCTATGTATAGCAAAAATAATTCAAACAATGCAAAATATTCTAAAATTTAAAATGTATCCCCTTAGGTCCCACTCCATCAATATTTACCCTATCGCTTTGTTTTAAGGAAATTATTACCATCTCAAATGATCTTAATTGTGTTCCTGTTTTATATTTATCTTGCTCATTATAGTCTAAGTGCCTTGAGAGCTAGAGCTTGGCCACCTCATTCCCCATTGCATCTTTGGTGATTAGAATACTGATAGCTCACAGGGACATTAGTAAGATAGTGGAATAGAAATTTTTATCCCTCATTTTGACAACCACTCGTGGATAAGAGCACCTTTGTGAGAGCCAGGGAGTCCAGTGGATATGTCTTAGCACCATATTTAAGCAAAAATATGATCCTAGAAGTAATGAATAGAGTAAGAAAAACAGTTTCACTTTACCTCCATCACCCCTCATCCAAGGCAGCATACCTCAAGGCCAAGAGAAACCCACTGAACCTAAAATTTTTCCCATGGGGGAAAGTGAGAATCTAGTGAGTACCTGGCTTTGCCAGCCATGTGAAATGCTGCTAAAGAGGCCTACTTTTGCCTCACTCTACTTAGATCATTGAAGGGATTGATTGGCACAGTTGAATAATCTAGGGGCACATACAAGCAGACAAATTGAATGTGGACTCACAGAAACCTGGGTATGGAATCCAACAAAGAGCTGCAATTTCTACTAACCACCTCACAAACTCCACCAAGAGGTTCACTCATGAACCTTACAGTATACATCACCTGCCACCCTGCCAACTGACTGAAAGATGCCCCCAACATCCTGTGCACCTTTCCCACCTCACCATAGCTGATGCCTTATGTGTGTTCCCATAGATGGTACATACGAGCCTTGGAAGATTGTGCACAAGCACACACAGGCAGCTGCCTTGAGTCTGTGAAATTTGGAGAAGGTGCTTAATGTTGAACACTTCAAGGTACTGCCTTAGGGAAAACAAACAGGAAGATCACAGTATCAGGCCCAACTTTTCAAAATCAAGAGAAGATATACAATTCTAAGACTTCTCTCCCAAGAGAGAATAAGAGGAGTGGATGCATCCATAGAAAGGGTCTAATTGGGCTTTAGACCCCCTAGCTGGGCTAACTGGTGTGGATATTTCTTTCCCAAAGCCAGACAATAAAAACTGTAGAAGATGACTACTTTTTTCAAATGTAAAAACAACAACACAAGACTTCGTGGAACATGAAAACTCAAATAAACATGACAAGATCAAAGGAACACAAACATTTTCTAGTAATTAACTGCAAAGAAATGGAGAACTACAATTTCCTGAAAAAGAATTCAAAATAATTGTTTTGGGGTTTTTGTTTGTTTTCCTTTAAGGAAGTTCAGTGAGCTATTTATTTTTGAAATAGCCAAATATACTAACACCACCTATTGAATAATTTACTATTTCCTCAGAGTTGAAATGCCATGTTTATTAGCTGCTAATACTCATATGTATTTAGATCTACTTCAAGGCTCTTTATTCTGTTCTTTTCAGTCATTTGTCTATTCCTTTTGAGAGTTTTAATTATGATTTCTTTGTATTATGTTTTAACAATTGGTACATCTTGTCCCCTCTTGTTCTTCCTCTTTTCCTTGTCTTCTTGACTGGTATCTCATGTTTATATTTCTAGACTATTAAGAGTTTCATTTCCTCTCACTCTCCCTAAAATAATATCAAAATTATAATTAGGATTACATTGAATTTATAGATTAATTTTCTTTTCAGTCAAGAACAATGTATACCTTTCCATTTGAGCAAATGTCTCTTTAATCCCTCCTATAAAATTTCTAAATTTTCTTTATACAGGTTTATACATTTTTGGTTTGGCTTATTCTTGGGTAATACAATTGTTATTTTGTTGTTCTATATGGGATCTTTCCTTTTATTTCATACACACACACACACACACACACACACACACATACACATACAATGAGAGAGAGAGAGAGAGAGAGAGAGAGAGAAGGTAAAAGTACCATTGTTTTTTATAATTAATTTTGCAACCATCTTCTCTTATGCATAAGTCTGAAGTACAAAAAACTAACCGACTCTATTAAAATAGTGTGTAATCTACTTAGAACTCGGGAAAATCAACAAGAAAAAATCAAACGACCCTATCAAAAAGTGGGAAAAGGACATGAACAGAAACTTTTCAAAAGAAGACAGAATAATGGCCAAAAAACATACGAAAAAATGCTCAACATCTCTAATCATCAGGGAAATGCAAATGAAAACCACAATGAGATATCACTTATCTCCAGTGAGACTGGCCTTTATCAAAAAGTCCCAAAACAATAAATGTTGGCATGGATGCGGAAAGATAGGAACACTCATGCACTGTTGGTGGGACTGCAAACTAGTGCAACCTCTGTGGAAAGCAATATGGAGATAACTTAAAGAGATACAAGTAGAAGTACCATTCGATCCGGCAATCCCATTACTGGGCATCTACCCAAAAGAACAAAAGTTGCTCTATGAAAAAGACACCTGCACCCGAATGTTTATAGCAGCACAATTCACAATTGCAAAGATGTGGAAACAACCCAAGCATCCATCAATACATGAGTGGATTAATAAAATGTGGTATATGTATACCATGGAGTATTATTCAGCTTTAAGAAACAATGGTGATATAGCACCTCTTGTATACTCCTGGATAGAGCTGGAATGCATTCTACTAAGTGAGGTATCCCAAGAATGGAAAGACAAGCACCACATGTACTCACCATCAAATTGGTATTAACTGATCAACACATAAGTGCACATATAAGAATAACATCTATTGGATGTTGGGCAGGGGGAAGGGGGGAGGCGGGAGGAGGGGACGGGTATATGCATACACAAAGAGTGCGATGCGCACCACCCGAAGAATGGACATATTTGAAACTCGGACTTAAGGGCGGAGGGGGGGCAAGGGCAACATACGTAACCTAAACATTTATACTCCCATAATATGCTGAAATAAAAAAAAATAAAAAAATAAATAAAAAATAAAATAGTGTGTAGAAGGTAGATCCTACAGATAATTACCAGATATTAACAAGACACTGTTTAAACATTAAAGGGATAATAAAGAATATTTCAGCCAGCATTTGTGTCCTTCAATGTGAGAATGGTGATGAGGTTAAAACTTAAACAAAATAAAACACAATGTAGGAAAGAGACTCTAGAAATGGTCTAATCCTACCTTCCACCTATTGAAGGGATGCCATCAACTTTATTCCTAAGCAGATAGCCATCCTATTTCTACCTGAACAGTTCTTGACATGGAGAATGTACCACCTTCTGAAGAGCTCCTTTATGGACAGCTCTTATTTAACAAAGTTAGAAAGGGTATTTTTATCCCCTTGGTCCTGGTTCTTTTTTTTTTCCTTTTTTTTTTTTTTTTGGAGTAAAGAAAAGAGTGGAGTTTAATCTTTATTTATAGGACACTGCAAGATATGAAATTCCACATAGAAATCAGAAACCCATTCACAGGACAAGCTTCATAGAGTATGTACAGGTTGGAACTGTTCAAGTATAGTTCCATGTAAAAAAAATGCTATAATAACAAATCACACTTGAAAGAAGTTCTTAGTAGTGAAACAGTAAGATAAACATGCTAAACATTAGTATACACTGGTTCTGACTCTGAGAGTGCACACAGAAAGCATACTCCCTTTTCAATACTAGCCCTTCACACACTTGAAGAATAATATCACGTTTGACCTCAGAACTCTCTGGTAAACCTTCCCAGGTTCTTCAACTATGCCCTATGTGGCATCATTTTTAGACCTTTTGAATTTCTTACCACTTCCAAGGAATCCAAAATTAACCTCACCTGGTGGAGAATTTTTCCCAGCATAATGTCCATAGACACTAAAACAGTAGCTTTTTTCATACCCAGGGACTTCGAAAAACTACATTTCCATACTAATTCAAATTGTAAGGCTTCAATAACCTCTAATTTTATAGTGAATATTCATAAACATTTGCACTGTGCTCAGTATAATGGAATGAGATTTTAAAATTCATTTTTATTCTCCAGTGGGAAGCAGCTCCAGAAATTTAGGAACTAGTTCACCAGAGTGGACACGATTTATGAGTAACAGTTCTAAATTACTTGGATGTTTGTCATATCTGAGTTGAAAAATGCAAATGAACGTGTTGCTAGTTCCATAAATCTGGTACAAGAATATTTTATGTTTGCATCGAGAAAAGCATCTATTGTTTTAAAAATAAGTCAGCACAGAATAAGACTAGATATCTGCTCTAGCAGAAAACAAAGAAACAAAAATCCCCTGTGGTTTCCTACTTTTCATATGTTCTAATTGGTAATTAGATATTGAAAGTGAATAGATGTGACTGCTAATCTTCAGAAAGATTAAAGAAAACAATTATTCTATCTGGGCAAATTTGCATCTTTAGATAAAATCTATGAAGTGATAAAATATTGTGACCAGACTTTTAGTATTTATGGGAGTTATTATGCAACAAACCCAAAGGTATGGCAAATCTTACACAGATTCCAAAGCAAATACGAAGTGATATTTTTGTATTGTATCCTCTAGAAATGTGTTATTCAAAATATCCAAACCAATATACTGTCTTCCAAAGAGGGAAAACAAAATCTAAATTTAATATTGATGAGGAATGATATTCATATTGTTTTCTAGGTAATGAATACATAACAAAGAAGAGAGGAAATGCCCAATGCTTATCTCTTCATACTTTCAAATAGTTTTCATCAGTAGTACAGCATGAACTAAGCCAATCCAAATATAAAAATGACTCATTCTTTCTTGAATTGCAAAAATAAGTCTAACCTTTTCTGTGTCATCGTTAAATTAATTTACATATTCACCTTGCTTTAAGATGCTTCTGTGTGCAACTATCAAACTGACTAGATCACTGATTGCAGACTCCGTGAACATTCCTGCTGATTTGCTTGCCATTTTCACCTAAAAGAGGATGTTAGAGCAACGTATTTTAGCTGTTATCTCTAGTAAGTGTAGATTATAACATTTTGCTTTTTAGAATTTCTTTACAGTTTTATCGATTATTTTCACATATATTGAGATGGAAGCATGTCAGGTAAAATCTCCTATAAAGGGTAAATTCACAACTAATGGACATGGGGAGTGTTGTAGTGGGGAAAGGGCACACCTCAAATCATGGCTTGGGTGAAGCAAAGTCATAACATGTAACCAAAATGTTTGTAACCCCATAATATCCTGAAATAAAAAAAAAAAAATCACTGGTGTCAGTCACATGAGGAAGGGCAGATCCTGGTAGAAGGGGGGCCTTAAAAAGAGAGTAGAAGCACCTCCTATTGCTTTTTCAAGCTCTTTTGAGGCTTTGAGGACACTCCGAAACAGACGGAGAAAGATAGCACCTGACGCATGAAATATTAATAACTTGCCCAAGTAGGGGGGGCAAAGATTAAGATAAATAAGCCTTATGGTATAAGCGATGTGTTCGTAGTATGTTTCTCTGAGGGATTGCTTCCTTTTGCTATCTATGGATCTGAATAAAATCTTGGAGCAGGATAGGTATTAATAGTACTGGCAAGGACAAACTCTGGAGTCACACTGCCTGGGCTGAGATCCTGGCTTGGCACTTCCTAGCCAGGGAAACTTGAGCAAGTTATTTTACCATTCATTCTGTGCCTCAGTTTCCTGATAATTATAGGACCTACTCCATAGGTTTTTGTGAGGATTAAATGAGTTAATATGTATAAAGTGCTTATATAGCACTTACTATGTGCCAGGCATTGTTTTAAGTGCTAGCTATTAAATGTTTCATCTTAATCTCAATCGTGATTTGCAGTATTTGGGGAAGAGCCATGAGTTCGCTTTTGAGAGAGCAACACCTCCTTAGGTTGCCACATTGGCAGTAGGAATTAGTGTGACCCAATGGGAAGGTGAATATTGGAGGTAAATGTTGATGCTACAAAGTCCATCTTTTCCTTTTCAAGTGGAGATTCTCTCTCCATTGCTAAACTTGGAAGTACAAGATTTTAATTATATTAGGGAGACATTGGATTTCCTCATAAACTCTTATTTTAGCAAATATGTATCAAGTATCTGTTATGTGTAGGGCAGTATGCCAGGTGCTAGAGACACTTACAATTTTCCAATCATGTACATTTAATATGCAAGCTTCTACAAGGCAAGAACTATGTTTTATTCTTTTTGGTATACTGCATAATACTTTACTCATAAAAGGAAAATAATAAATATTTTGAAAGTTTAACGCATCATTTAAGTAGAAATTGACAAATGTATGAGCATTGTTTATACTGACATTCTAGAAATATATGTGCCTGTGACTCAGTTGTAGATGTCAAGAATCTGTTTTGCTGACAAATTCTCTGCTAGAGTTCTCTGCCCTACCAAGTGACACTCACCTGCAGGCTTTGATCAAGTCTAGCATGAGTTTGAAATTAGTTGAGGGGCTCTAGTTCCACAACAGTGTTCCTTTGAGGGATGAGGGATGAGATATGGTGGATAAATGCACCAGCCTCCCCATCCACACCGTTTCTCAGAGAAATCCCCAGTGGGGTTGCAGTTTCAGTAGCTCACAAATGTGATTCTTTCAATAATTAACTCTTATTTTGCACTTCCAGGGATCGACTCCCAAATAAACTACCTGCATCCAAATCCTTGTCTCAAGATCTTCTTAAAGGAATCCAAACTAAGACACCTCTAAAATTGTGTGAAACCAAAATTATTTTGCTCTCTTCCATTAAGATAGCATGTCCACAGAGACTTTTCTGAGGACAAAGTTTTTTAGCACCATACAAACACATCCTCTTTCTAAGCAATTGCTAATACTCAAAGTTCAATACACACTGCACCATTCAGGTTCTTCATTATAAATAATTTCATTGTTAGCAGAAAATGAATCTATTGAAAGAGAACCAAGAGACGATATAACTGATAAAAATGTTGGGTAATTGGGCTCAGCCAATATAAAAATTTGTTGAAATCATAGTAATCCTGGGTGCTTCTCTTTAAAATTTGCATGCATTTATTTTATTATCTTGTTAATACTGGAGTTTCCATCTGCAAATGAAATGCTTTCAACACAAAATAGAGCATGTAATATATCCTATGAATTATTTATAGGATATACAACATATCTTCAGGAACATTTTGTATTATACACAGTTTCAGTAAATTATGTAGCAAGCAAAAGAGAGAGTATAAAAAGGAGGGCTAGGTTCAGACTACCAGAGAAAGTTTTTGTATTTGATAAGCTAGAAGTCAAGGTGGGGTAGGACCAAACTGCAGTTCTGGGCTCCATAGCCTACTTTTGAAGTGAATTCATCAATTGTGCTCTACGCATAATGATGTAAAGGAGAACCCAACACACACATGTGCACGTGCACACACACACAAATGCACACACAAGCATGCACATATGGAGATAATTTTTTAAATGAGAGCTTTGATCATCCTAAGTAACAGTGCAAAGGATTAGAGATACAAATGTCTTCCCCCAACATCACTCCATCCTTCTGTTGATCTTGAAAGGAACTCCATGGTGGCTCAGAGGAAAACAAGAAGAAATGGCCTCTCAGAGAGGAGAATGTTTACTGGACCTCTTCTCCAGTCCTATTGGGTCCTGATTCCTAATTTTTATATTTTTGCTCTCCTCAGTCTTTCTCAGGATACTGACCTTTCTAGCTTTTGTCTCCCCCACAGAGTATTTGTGTTTCAGATTACTTTCCCTCGGCATAGCAGCTTCTATTTTCCCTTGGTTGAATTTAATTTTATTTCCTGCCCTAACTTTAACCTTTCCAAGTCCAAAAGAATGATTTCTCCATCTTTGCTAGTCAAGCCAACACCTTCCAATTTAGTATCTTCTTTGCATTTATGATCTCTCTGTTTACAGGACAAGATAGCACTTCAATTCAGTAAGCTGCTGTTTGTCATTCTCTTTTGTTAACTTTTTTCTCCTGCCCTTTACATTCATTTTAGTCTCTATAACAGGATTTAATTAATTTTTCAAGGACTATTTCTCGATGCAGTATCCATAACTGTGATTAGCAGAGAGCTGGACTACAATGGCATTTGTCAAAGTTACAGACTCACAACTAATTCTGCTCCACTTTGACAGTTTTGCACATCACTTATTGATAATAAGATTGCTTATGCAAAACCTTAGCATTCTAGAACAGTAAATGGAAAATATTGATGAAAGTAAGAGCACACAGTGCAAGTTAAACCACAATATCTAATTGGCCTCATAACCTCAAAATGAATGTAGTACATATAATAGAAGGAAATTAAACAATGGTAAACAAAAACCATAATAGCAATAATAATAAAAGGTAGGGAAAATTAAGTGAACATGTATTAATAAATCTAAGTATAGCTTACTAATTTTCAAGGTTATTTTAGTGTCTTTTAAAAAAACTTTTTATTGAAGTACAATTTGCGTATAGAAAAGCACATGTCATAAGTATAACGTTCAATGGATTTCCCAAACTAAATCTGTTCATGTAATTAGCACCAAGATCAAGAAACAGAACTTACCAGTACAATGGCAGCCCTCCCCATGATCTTTTCTTGTCACTCCCTGCCCAAGGAAAGCCACTATACTACTTCTAATAATACAAATTACTTTTACCTGTCTAGAGATTTATGCAAATGCAATCATACAGTATACATTTTGTGTCTGGTTTCTTTCACTTAACATTATATCTGTGAGATTCACTCATGCTGTTATATAAAGATCTAAACGAGTACTCAGAAAAGCGTGTTGAATCAATGAAGTCAAAA
>NW_012143634.1:2842689-2844449 GCF_000956105.1 Propithecus coquereli | reverse complement strand
GAATATTTTCAGAGTCTCAAAATATCTTCCCACAACTTATTTATCAATTAAAAAATGTCATTTATACAGTGAAAAAGCTGGTGAACACCACCTTACTGAATAGTGTAGTCCACTGAACGAATATACCAGTTTGTTTAGCCATTCTCCTGTTCATATGCAACTAAACTATTTCCGGTTTGGGGCTATTATGACCAAAGCTGTTATGAACATTCCTGTACAAGGTTGACCACTGTGGGTTTTTTTTAATGGCCCAACAAACATGTGGAAAAGGAGGTTTTGAGGCTGGCATGGACTTGTTAAGTTAATGTGGTCAGAGAGGAAACAAATCCAGACTGAAGATGACTACTTTGACGTTGATATCATTATTCTTTTAATTTTTTTTTATTTCAGCATATTACAGGGGTACAAATGTTTAGGGTACATATATATTGCCTTTGCCCCACCTGAGTCGTAGCTTCAAGTGTGTCCATCCCCCAGACAGTGCACACCTCACCCATTAGGTGTGTATATACCCATCCCCTCCTCCCCACTCCCACCTGCCCAATACCCGATGAAAGCTATTACTATATGTGCACTTAAGTGTTGATCAGTTAATACCAACTCGATGGTGAGTACATGTGGTGCTTGTTTTTCCATTCTTGGCACTAAATAACATTGCTATAAATAATTTTTAAAAGATGACCAGTGGGTGAATGTGAGTCTCTGCAGGACAGGATCTGTGCCATATTCCATTTCTTATCACCTATGGTGTTTAACATAAGTATTAATAGTAGACACAATGTGATTGTTTGTGAAATAAATGGTTAAAAAGCAAAGCAAAACAAAACAAACAACAGGGACACTCTCCACAGTTTATTACATCTAATTAGGTTCTTTATTTAAATTAACAAAAGTGACTGTCATGGGAACAAATAGGTGCTTTGGAGAGAAAAACAGGAGATGAGGAGAGAAGAGATTGTTTTATGACAAGAAAAAAACAAACCTGTTTGTGAGCTGAACTTCTTCAAGTAATATTTTATGTTTAACCTTTCCAGCCCTGCCATTCCCAAAACAGTTCTCTGGGCGTCAGTAATTAAACTGAGGGGAGTATTTTGATTTCTAATCATTTCTTCTCTGGGAAATTATAAACTTTTACACATGTAGGCACAGAATCTTATTTTTAAATGTTTTTCAAGAGGTTTTAAATTTTTTTCTGCTTATTGTTCTTAAAATCTAAGTTAAGCTAAATTATGCCTTTTAAAATAGTTTAATAACTAGAGTACTCTGTAAAATTCTAATCTCAAAGGATAGATCCGGGCTTCATATTTTCTTGTGATAGCCAACATCCAGTGCCCTATAAAGTAGGCACTATCTGTTGCTTTAATGTTTTCAACTCAATCCCTGAGGTAATCTAATAACTATACAACATTTAGACACTACATATAGAATGTGACGACAAGCAAGAACAAAGGTAAAATGCTAATTCACTCTCTGATTGCATCATCAGAGCCTTGAGGCAAAAGAACAAACTGGTGGATAGGGTTTGGGGTTTTACTATGAAGAAGTAGATGATTCCATTCACAACTGTTTTGGAAAGAGGATAACTTACTGTCTCTCGGATTCATTTATATTACAAGAAGAACTATTTACCAGTTAATCTTTGCTCCCCATCCATTCATCCACCCTAGTAATCCTTTATTGTTCCTCTATCTCCTGCTCCCATAACCCATTTTACCTGGAAGGTATATAAGCTTCTAAACCCCACTGGGGAGTTGAATCTT
>NW_012143634.1:2819822-2841769 GCF_000956105.1 Propithecus coquereli | reverse complement strand
ACAAGTGATAAAAGTCGACATGATTAATAATGATTTAAGATGATATCATGTGGCTTGTTATTTGATGCACTAAAGAAGGTGCAACCTGATTTCCGCGTTATTTATGCCAGAATTGCATAATCTAAAATTAATCATGAGGAAACATCAGACAAACTCTAACTCAATAGGATTCTACAAAATAATTGGTTTTCTCTCTTCGAAAACATCAAGATCATGAAAGAAAATGAAATATTAAGAACTGTTCCAGATGATAGACCAAAGAGATTAAATTCCATAAGTGATCCTGGATTGGATCCTGGACTAGGATAAAAAATATATATCCTAATAAAGATATTATTGAGAAAATTGATCAAATGTGAATACAAACTGTGGCTCCAATAATAATAAATTCTTAATTTAAATTTCCAAATTGTGTTCATTATACTGTGGTTATATAAGAAAATGCCTTTATCCTTAGTTAAAAAAACATTGAGTTATTTACATATTAGAGTATTTAGGGACAAAGAGGCATAATGTCTACAGTCTCAAATGTTTCAGAAAAAATTTATATGGGGAGGAATATGTCAGAATGTAAACATCCAGCAAATCTGGATAAAACATATACAGGAACCCTTTATACTTTTTTGTAACTTTAAATTAGAAAGTACAGCAAAATTGAAGTTATAAAATTATAATAAATTCCAATCTTATCCTTAATTTCCCCTGGTAAGTTTTACTGAATATTCTATAGCAAATGAGTATAGAGATAATTTGTAATTTTAAATACTTTCTACATGTGCTGTATGTACTTTATAATATTAATAATTCATTGTTTTGGCATTGTCATCATTTAAATACTCTCCCAATATGTTTGTATGTCTGTGTTTTAGTTTTGTGAATGTTCACTTTTTTCTCCCTTTCTTTATTTGGATAGTTTTAGTGTCACCTGAAAGGTTGTAGAGCCTGAGACTGTGTCCACTAAAGGTACATTTTCATCATTTTACATGCAAAGTCTAAACAGCTCAGGATGGGTTTGTATTTTAAGATCAAATAGCAGTCTATGTTACAGAGAGTGCTCTGGATCTTACAGTCAAATTAACCTATTTCAAAACTCCTCTCTGTCATTAAGTAATTGTGAGCATGGCCAAGTAACTTGATCTTGTTGATTCTCAGTTTTTTAATCTTAACATGCAGGATTATTGTGTTAATCAGTTACCAATTATGTAAAATGCCTGGCACTTAATCAGTAATCAATAAACAGGGACTTTTAATTTTAATTCCATTTTGCTATTTTGGAGGAGAATTACATCTTATGTTAACATTTGAAGCAGTGCAAGGAATGTCACCCCAAAATATGGCTTCGTGGTATAATGAATATTTTAAATTAAAGGCCCTTAGAAATCAAAGGACAGTAGAAAAGACTTCCCCCTACATAAAGACCTGATTAACCCACCAAGGAGAACAATTATTTTTCTTGTCTCTCCCCATTATGGAAAGGATGGCATTGCTAATAAACTATCTAACAGAAAGGGGAAAAAAAGGAAAAAGATCACAGCACACCACTGCCCCTTTGTTTGATTACCCACCTGTAGCTTAACTTGTCATCTTTAAGAGTTTGTTTTTACAGCACTTTAAAAGAACTGAACAGACAGAAGGAGTGTGACCCTTCCCTAATTCCTACCAGACCACATTCCAAGGAGACTAATAAAGCCAGCCTGGCAAAGAAAAAACAAACACAGCCCTTCACTGCTGCCTCCTGTTATCAGCTTGCGGTAATAACTTTTTACCCCTTTCCCTTTATGCCAATAAAAACCCCAAACCTCTTATCCTCAGAGCCAGCACTTCTTTCTTTCTTTAGCACCATGCTGTTTCCTCCCTCGAAAAGTAAAATAAAACGTCTTTATTCAAAACTATCCTTATCTTTGTGTCAAGAATTCTTTCTCAGCCTTTGCTGTGAGTTCCCACCCTAATGATTATCTCATTATCTACTGCAGAGAAGATGACAAATAATATAACCACACCTGGATAGGCTCTTTCACAAGATAATATCTATCTCTCAGGGTCAATTAATTTCTAAAGAGAACTATTACAAGTTACTCTCTGTTTCCCTGATTCATTTATTCTCCCTAGTAATTATTTATTGCCCCTCAACAAAATTACCTATATTCCCCATCTCTGTCCTCCACTCTGAAATAAGGCTATATATTAATATGCATTTAGGACCCATTGGGATATGGGATAATCACTCTGTGGTTATCCTTCATGTGCTCATTAATAAATTTGTATGACTTTTCTCCAATTAATCTCCTTTTGTGAGTTGACTTTTCAGTGAATCTTCAGAGGGTGAAGGGGAAGTTTGTTTTCTTTTTCCCCTCGGCCCCTACACATTTCTATAGTTTCCATGCCACTCTGCAAGGCAATATGATATATTGTGCCAATTGCAATAAAGCTAAAAAATTCAAACTCTTTAAAGAGTAAACTGACAGTAACCTCAATGATTATCCAATTCAGGATCTACATCTTTTCTTTTTTTTATTTTTTGTACTTGCATAATCATAGCTCACTGTAACCTCAAACTCCTAAGCTCAAGCTATCCTCATGCCTCAGCCTCCTGAGTAGATGGGACAGCAGATGCATGGCACCACACTCAGCTAATTCAAAAAAATTTTTTTGCTGTTGTCCAGGCTAGTCTCAAACTCCTGGCTTCAAGCAATCCTCCCACCTCAGCCTTCCAAAGCATTGGGATTACAGGCGTGAGCCACCATGCCCAGCCTCCACGTCTTATTTTTTAAAAGAATTTTTATTTATGCCTTCAGACAGTTTTAAAATTTAAATAGATCTACTGGGTTTATTAAAAAAAAAAAAGGCAGTCCCCTTCTCTCCTTTCTACTGTATTCCTGAGTGACATTTTAGCTCTTTCTTCTGATGTTAACCTCCATATTTCTAAAAAGTGTGCCTATACTATTGTTTCTGATTTCAAAATATGCCACCCCAAAATATGACTGTAGGAGACCAGAATATGCTGCCCTAAAATATCCCTCTTTGGCATAAAGATTATTTTCAGATGATTATTTTCAGAAACTGCAAACACAAAAGAAGCTCTGAAAACAGAATAGAGGTTACCTTTTTGTGAGGGCAATTTACATCTATAAAGAAAATCTCATTTCTAAGGATATTTCCCTCTCTATACCAGGAAGAGAGGGATGGCTAAATCACTAAAAAGGCTTATCAATAGAGAAAGATGCACTTAAAATCTGTGTAACAAACCTTACCCTTGTTTACTGTGCTTTTCCTGGACATCCTCCCATTACTGGCTTCCTCCACATCCTTCTTTGTTTCAACTGAAGATGATATTTAAGCCTGAATTCAAAGCCACCTATTTGAGATTTACTCATTTTTCCTAGATATCTCCCATGTATACATGAGATATATATGTTATTAAACTTCTGTTTTTCTCTAATTAATCTGTTTTGGTTACAGGGGTCTGCCCCAACTAAGAACTATGAAAGGTAGAGAAAAAATTGTTTTTCCTTCCCCACTTCGATTTTAGATATGGTCTATTGTTTTCCAAATTCTAATGTTGCTAAGAAGTCAAATGTTACCCTTATTTCATATACTTTGTAAGTAATTTATTTTTTTTCCTCTGGAATATTTTAGGACCCTTTCTTTACCTGTGGTATTCTGAGGTTCCAAAGAAAGTGCACTGGAATTGACTCTTTTTTTTTATTGTGCTATACTCTCACGGGACTCTTGCAGTTGGGGACTCAAGTCTTTTAATTCTAGGAAATTTTCTTGCATTATATTTTATAGAACACAGAAAATAATTCAAGGAAATAAATTATCACTTTCTGAAACACTTATTTTCCCATTGTATCTCTTATTTTAAAAAATCTTTTGTCTTTATTGTAAAGTTTTTTTTTCCTTTTTGTTCCATTTTCTAGAAAATTAACATGATTGAATATTTCACATTTTTAATTGAATTTCTTATTTTTAACCATATTTCTAGTCTCTGGGGACTCATTCTTAATCTCCAATGATACAAGTTAAAATCCTCTGCCCTCTGTATTTTCTATTTTTTGGTCTCTTTTTCATGTTGATGGCTTTCCCCAAACATTTGGTGATCATTGGTGAGACATTCATATTTACAGCTGAAATAACAAGAAGTTCATTGAAAGAACTTTGTCCATTGGTGGACTTTGTTGATGAATGTACTTCACAATTAAATAATCAAATGGCCAGACAGATTTTTCATTGAAAACCCTTAAGTATCAGTATTCATTGATCTTCTCTCTAGGGAAGTTCAGTATCATTAGCAAATAATCTTCCAATCACTTACCTGTGGTATCTGAGGCTAGCTACCTGTGTTCTGGTGTAGAGTAGGGGATTAGAGTTTCACCTTTACCATGTAGTCTCTCATTCAGTCCCCTTTTATGATCTGGCTTCTCACTCCTATTCTCCCTTATGTGTTATGTAGCCAAGCCCAGAATCAAATAACCCAGAAAACACATCACCTATCCCTTATGGGAGTGTGGAAGGGCAGGAGTAGTGACATGAAAATCTAATCATTCCTGCTGATTGTATACCCCTATGTGACTCCTACTGTCTGTGATGTCTAGTGCCTCCAATTCCTAGCCTGTTCAGAGCACTTCAGGTAAACTGGCTATGTCTCCTCATTCTGCCAAATTATTTACCCCTTCTTCTTGATCCTTTACCCATCTATATTGTGGCTCGTGGTTATAAAGCTCTTCTAGTTTTATTGAAGGTGAAATTTGTGGAGATTTTTTTGTTTTGTATTGTCTTTGTGTTTAGAGATTGTTTTCAAGAGAAGAGGGTAGAAATTACTTTACTCCATTATATTAAAACCATATGTACCTCCTAATTTTAGAGATATATAAACCGAGACTATGGAAGATGAAATGACTTTCCTTTTGCTAGTGCCATTGCTGCCATAGCTCTGATTAGAAACAAGTCATTTAATTATGAACCCTGTGCTTTATCAGCATACAACACTAAAATAGGCTCCATAAGGTGACACTACTAAATTATTGCTTTCCTTTTTGATTAAATACATAATACACATTCATCCACTGAAACTGTTCCTGGCAAAATCACAAATAACCTCCGTGCTGCCAACTCAATCATCAACTATTAGTCCTCATCTATTTAACTCATCAGCACGATTTACAGTATTGATCACTCCTTCCTCCTTGAAACACCTTTGTTCATTTGGCTTCCAAAACACCATTCTTAGTTTTCCTCCTACCTCATTTCTTCCTCCTTTTCTATCCTTTGGCTCTTCCTCATTTATCAAACCTTCAAGCATTGGAGTGTCCCAGAGCTCTATTTTCAGATCACTATTCTCCTCCATCTGCTCCCATTCCCTAGGTGATCTGATTTGTCCCATTGCTTTAAATATTGTGATAAACAGTTTTATGCATCAACTTGACTGGATCAGGGGATGCCCAGATACCAGATTAAACATTATTTCTGGATGTGTCTGAGAAGGTATTTCTGGATAAGATTAACGTTTCAATTAGTGGACTCGGTAAAGTAGATGGCCCTTTCCATTGGGGGTGGGCATCACTCAATCCATTGAGAGTCCAAAGAAAACAAAGGTGGACAAAGGAGGAAATCACTCCTGCTCTTCTGTCTCATTGCTTGAGCTTGGACATATCATCTCATCTTCTTCTGCCCAACAGCTCCCCTGGTTCTCCGGCCTTCATACTTGGTCTGAATTATACCACTGACTTTTCTGGGCCTCCAGCTTACTGATGGCAGATTGTGGTAATTTTTAACCTCCATAATTCCTCATAATAAATTTTATATTATTTTATATGTATATATATATATATATCCCCTGGAGAACCCTGGCTAATGCAAATATCATATATATGCTGATGAGTTCTAAAAGCACATCTTAATTTATTCACTAAATTCCAGACTTGAATATTCAACTAACAACTTAATATCACTCTCCATTACAGTAACTAACCCCACCTTGCCTTTAGTGATTAAGTTCTGTCACTTGGCTCTGCTGCCCTGGGATCCAATTACTCCCATTACATTTAGGTTTTCTAATTGAGTAGCTGCAGTTCCCTCTGTAAGGTCCAGCCTACATAAAAGAGCAATCATGGTACTCTTCAAGGATTCTGAAGCTCCTCTCACAAATTTCTTTCTCAAAATATTAATGAAAAGTACGCCTTCTGGACACTACCAGTGTGATTAAGTAGATCTTAAATGACAAATCCACTCTAACATTCCAATCTCCCTAAGTTTCTGTGTCTCTTCTTCTTCATTAAACCAAAGAAGATTGAGAATTTCTAATTCACTCACAATGTGCCACGTTTTGGTCCATGCTTCAGCTAACCAACCAACCAACCAGAGTCCTTTCTAACTTCTCAATGTGTAACATTAAATGCAGAATCTATGCTTATTGAATCCATATAAATTCAGCCCAATCTAACTTTACATTCCTTCCAACATTATTCCACACCCTTAATACCCATTCCTGTACATATTCCCTGGATTTCTGCTTGTATAAATTCAAACACTCAAGTATTTGTTTTGGAGGGTAGTGCACTTCTCATGGGTCACACTTTGTACCTCACCTTTAGAAGCCTGCTGGGACTTGAGTCTAGTTATAGGACTAAACACAAAGAGGGTTGGTGGAGGTAGGTCCTGAAGAGCATCAGAATTGTCATGCATGGCAGCTGCCTCAGTGGAGGCCATTAAAATGTCCTCAGACAATGCAGGGTTAATCCACTCAGACAGAGGTAGAAAGGCCAATACCACTATGGGTAGGAAGGCTGCTTCCACTGGATGTGGAAAGACCTCTTCTACTGGCAAAGGAGGCTCATAAGAATTTAAGGGCTCAATGTGCTCAGCTTCATTAGGGTCTTCCCAAATATCCCCATGCTAACTTACAGGATCCCATTATTTCCCAATCAATGCCTTCACTTTAACAGTAGACATCCTGAAAGGCTGGGAGTTAAACTTGCATTGTAATTCAGCCAATCTCAGGATGAGGTCGTGTATTTTACTGTAAGCAATTTCAGCCCTGCAGCTACAAGAGATAAGGTTCTCCCTCAGGGCATACCTAGAAGCTCTTAGGTCATTTATGCAGTGCTTGAGCTGATAATTTTAATCCCTGAGTTTATTTTTTCTTTCATCGCTTTGTCCAGCAACAATAGGAGCAGCAAAGCAATGTCATTATATTCCTTAGTTTTCCAAATATGTTCAAGAGTATCATGTACAGAGTCACTTAGCTACTTGATTTACATAAGTAGTTAATTAGAAGTATTCAATGCAGATATTTTGTGTATCTCTATAAACAGTTTAGGTCATAAGATATCAGTGATCATTTTACTACTGGAAAAATAGTCATTAGAATCTTTAAATCTAATTAGATTAGAGAACCAATTCCAGAAACCCCAGAACCAATTCAGAAAACTCATCTTTAAAATTCTCTTCCACCAGAATCGTTCTCAGTTCCAAAATCTGTATTAGCCAGGATTCTCCAGAGAAATAGAACCAATATGGTGGTGGGGAGAGAGGGGAGAGAAAAAGAGTGGGGAGGAAGGTTATTATGGAAATTGGCTCATATAATTATGGAGCCCAAGAAATCCCATGAGCAGTCATCTGAAAGCTAGAAAACTAGGAATACCAGTGGTATAATTCAGTCTGCATTAGAAGGCTGAAAATTTGGAGAGCCAATAGGGTAACTCTTAGTTCAAATTAGGATTGAGGGGTGGTGACACAGGGTAAGTCTTGGTGTTTGAAGGCCTGAGAACCAGGAGCTCCAGTATCCTAGGACAGGAGAAGACAGAGATGAATGTCTCAGTTCAAGATGAGAGAGCAAATTCACCCTTCCTTTGCCTCTTATTCTATTCAGGTTTGTAATGGATTAGATGATGCCCTCCTCCATTGGTGAAGGAAATCTTCTTTATTATGTCTACAAATTATTAATAAAATGTTAAGCTCTTCCAGAAACACCCTCACAGACATACCCAGAAATAATACCACCAATCTTGGCATCCATTAGCCCAGTTAAGTTGACATATAAAATTAACTATCACTATACTATATAATTCAAACTATATGACCTTTTGGAAAAGGCAAAATTATGAAGAGAGTACAAATATTAATGATTGCCATAGGGTAAGAATGAAGGTGAGATGAATAGGTGGAGTATAGAGGATTTTTAGGGCAGTAAAACTATTTTTATGACACTATTATGGTGCTTATTTGACATTATGCATTTGTCAAGACCCTTAGAACTTTAAAGCACAAAGAGTAAACATTAACATATGGAAATTATTTAATAAAATTATTTAGGAGGTCAGGGAATCCCAGGATAGAATACAGAATGTGACAAAACAATCTAACTGTATTGCAAATATAAAAAAGAACATCACTGAATGAAGTAGAAGGAAAAGGTGCTGACCTAAGACACTTTGGAAATGAGGGGAGTCTGTAAGACAAAAAGAAAAAGAAAAAATACATAAGCAATGTACCCTAGTTGATAAAGTTGTAACCCATGGGGCTATGGGTTAATAATTTTGATACTGACATATTTCTGTCTTAATCCATTTGTGTTGCTATAAAAAAATACCTGGGACTGGATAATTTATAAAGAACATCGATTTATTTTTTTTCTTCAGGCTGGGAAAACCAAGAACAAGGTGCTGACAGATTTGGTATCTGGTAAAGGCCTTCTTACTACATGTGTACATGGCAAAAGGCAGAATGACAAAAAGGGCTGAACTCAATCCCTTAAGCCCTTTTATAAAAGTGCTAATCCCAACCTTGAGTATAGAGTCCTTATGGCCTAATCAACTCCTAAAGGCCCCACATCCTAATACTAGCACGTGAATCTTAGCTTCCAGCATATGCATTTTGAGGGGACACACACATTCAAACCATAACGTTCCATCCCTAGCCTCCCAAAATTAATGTCCTTCTCATATACATCCAAAATATATTTATTCCATCTCAAAAGCCCCAAAAGCCTTAATTTATTCCAGCATCAACTTTAAAATTTAAGTCCAAAGTCTCATCTAAATGAGATACGGGTGAGACTCAAGATATAATTCCTCCTGAGGCAAACTAATCTCCAGTTGCGAATCTGTAAAATCAAACAAGTTATGTGTTGCAAAACACAGTGGTCAGACAGGCATAAGATAGACATTCCCATTCCAAAAGGGAAAAATAGGCAAGAAGAAAGGGGTAACAGATCCCGAGTAAGATCAAAACCCAACAGGGCAAACATTAAATTTTGAGACTTGAGAATATCTTCTTTGACTACATATTCCACCTTCTGAACACATCGGGAAGGGAGTTGGGTCGCCAAGGCTCCAAGGGACCCTGCTCTGATGGCTTTGCTGGGCACAGCCCACACTGCAGCTCTCACAGACTGGAGTCAGGCACCTGTGGCTATCTCATCCTAAAGTTGCACATCATTGGCTCTATAAGCCTGCAATCTCAGGGGCAGTCCCAACTCTATGGATCCACTAAGCATTTCCCTAGTGAGGGCCCTTGGCAGTGGCCCCTATCACACATATCCACCAAGCATTGTTTTAGAGGCAGCTCTTTGCAGTAATACTGCCCCTGTAGCAATTCTCTGCCTGGTCCCCCAGGCTCTCAGAGGCATTCTTTGAAATCTAGGTGGGGGTAGACATGCCTCTACAGCTTGTGCACTCTGCACCTGCAGAGTTAGCACCATGTGGTTGCAATCAACGTTTACAGCCTACATTTTTTGGAGTGATGGCCTGAGCTGCACCTGGGCACACTTTAGCCACAGCTGCAGTGGCCAAGGAGCACTGTATCAGAATACAAGGAGCAGAGATTTGAGGCAGCCCTGAGCAGTGAGCCCCAAGGTCCCATGGGTGTCCTGAGACCCTCTCTTGCTCTCAATTTTCTAGCATTCTGGGGCTGTGATGGGTAGGGAAGCCACAAAGATCTCAGAAATGTCTTTGGGGCCATTCTTCCATTGTCCTGATGAATAACATCTAGCTTCCTTCTATCCATACTAATCTCCATATCAAATGGTCACTTAGCCATGTTCTTGGTATTCTCTTGCAAACGTGCTTTTTATTCTTCACAATCTGAGCAGGCTCAAAATTTTTCAAATCTTCTAATTCCACTTTAATTATAAATTCTGTCTTTAAATCATTTCTTTCTCCTTACATTTTACTGTAAGTAATCAAGAGAAGCCATATAGCACCCTGCATGCTTTGCTTAGAGATTTCTTCTGCCAAATATCCTGTCTCACTGTTCACAAGTTCTGCCTTCCACAAAACATTAGGATATGGAGACAATTTAGCCAAGTTCTTTGCCTCTTTGTAATAAGGATGGCCTTTCCTCAAGTTTCCAATATCTTGTTGCTCATCTGAAACTTCATCAGAATTGCCTTTACCATCCATATTTCTGTCAACATTGTTTTCACAACCAGTTAGATAATCTCTAAGATTTAGGCTTTCTTTGCAGCTCTCTTTTTCTGAGCCTTCACCAGAACTGCTCTGACTGCTTCATTCACAGCAATCTAGTCTTTTTCTGCATGCACTTCAAAACTGTTTCAGCCTCTACTGATTACTCAGTTCCAAAGCCACTTCCACATTTTTAGGTATTTGTTATAGTAACACTCCCCTTCTTGGTACCAATTTCTGTCTTAGTCAATTTGTGCTGCTATAACAAAATAACTGAGACTGGGTATTGTACTTTATAAAAAACAGATATTTATTTTCTCAAAGTTCTGGAAGCTGGGAAGTCCAAGATCAAAATGCTGACAGATTCAGTTTCAGATGAAGGCCTTCTAACTGCATTCTTACACGGCAGAAAGTGGAGGGGCAAAAGGAACCAAACTCGCTGCCTCAAGCCCTTTTATAAGAGTGCGAATCCCACTCATGAAAGTGGAGTATTCATGGCCTAATCATGTCCTAAAGGCCCTACCTCTTAATACTGTTACATTGGGTATTAGGTTGCAACATATGAATTTGGCGGGGGGTGGGGAGGAAAACACATTCAAGCCATAGCAATAGGTATACTAGATATCAACAGTTAATTAAATGTATGATGAATCGTGGGAGCCAGGTTTCTCACTGTGGCAGTGAGAGGTTATATTAATATATATGCAAAGGAAGGAGTCTAGAATGATCCATGTGGTAATGGATTAGAGTTAGAGACATCAATATGAACTCATGTTAGCTTAGTATAGATACAAATGGTTACTTATAAAAATATTTAAGATATGTATATACTCACAGGTTATTATGTACACATAAAATTACTTGCTCTGTCAACATTAGGGTCTAGAAGCAAAAACATCCTCGTTAGCAATGAGCACACATAGCACGCAGAGCTTGGTTTATATAGACATTCTTCAATAAAAGGAACTAGTACTCCCTAAAGAAACTAATGATTCTAGGAATGAGGTAGGAAATTACACCAAATGAGCCTGGATTATTTTATAGTGCTAGAAAGTAATGGAATAACTAAAAATTATAAATACCAACCATTCACATTGACAAATTAGGTTAAAGGGACATAGGAGCCAACTGAAACACTCCCAATAGCCAAAGCTGGGTCAATATGAGCAAGAAAATATATAAAAACAGTATTAGATTAAAACTCAAGTTATACAATAAATATTCATGAGCAAATACTGGCATGCATGATTAAATAAATAAATAAATGAGGGTGAATAGATAAATCTCCCATGCAGAAGAATTCCAAATAGTTCATGTAGTTACTCTTTTCTTAAGGAAGTAGGGCATAACTCCCCATTGAATAAGTGTGGGCTGCATAGTGACTTTCTTCTAAGGAGTACAGTATGGAAAGGGGGAAAACAAATAATTTTACAATGGAAAAAACTAGTAAACATTACCTCAGCCAGGCGATTGAGTTCAACCTCAACAATGATGTTGACAGCATGTATGTTGATAGTGTGTCTATATGTACATACTATGTATGTATGCTGACAGTATGTACTCTTGATATGATGTGATGAGAATGGCTTTTTACCTTTTTGGCCTTCCTGTCAAAAACCCACAACTCCACAACCCCACTTTAATCATGAGAAAAATATCAGACAAATCCCAATTTAGGAACACTATAAAAAATACCTGACTGAGACTTTTCAATGTTGTCAAGGGGATCAAAGAAAATCTGAGAAAGTATTATAACTAAGAGGAGCCTAAGGAAACATGACAATTAATGTAATGTAGTACTGGATGGGATCCTGGAATCAAAAATAGACAGTAGCTAAAAACTAAGTATGGACTTTATTTAATAAAGTAAGAATAAGGAATGGGCTTTAGTTAATAATATTGTATCAAAGGGATCAGCCAAGACGGCCAACTAGAGACATCACTTGTCATACTCCTGGCTGGAAGGTAGAATATTGGACTGAGGAAACCAGGGTACAGTTGTAGCTCAGGTGTGTATCTCAGGGAGAGACAGCAGAGATGTCTGGAGAACCAACCAAGAAGAACTGTGAAGCTGAGAAGGAAAAAGATAGAGAGGAGAAGACATAGATGTGGACCAAACCCAGAGAGGTTTGGAGCCCAGTGAAAGGGTAAAGGAGGCTTCCCCTCCCCCACCTAGGTACCTTCCATGAGTAGCAGGACATAAAACATACTGGAGGCACTTCCACCCTCCATGAGCCCAGGCATGACAGCTAAATAGGAATAGCAGTGTGAACCAGAGAACCCCAGGAGTTTGAGTATTCAAAAGGGACACTCCATAGGAGAGTGCCACGAGAGACCAGAGTGCTGGCTTTCTTACACCTAAACACTTCCTCCTCTGTACCCCTTCAAATCATGGCATTGGAGAGAGTAATTTTAGCCCAAGCCAGGCTAAATACCATAGCATCTGTGAGAATATTCTGAACCAAGAAGCACATGAACAGCTGCTTCCCTATGGCAGGTGTGCATTCCCAGATGTGGCCACCACTGAGAGCGGGCCACCACAATTTGCAAGTTTGTTGCCTGCTAGCATTTTGCAGGATCATGTGCTGGAGGCTTCGACAGGTGGGCCAGACCCAGTGCCCCCTGGACATGAGAGTAGTGCAGGAAGATGCAGAGGAAAGGTCTTGGATCTGGGCTAGAGTGGTGTGGAAGCCCTCACAGACATATCCAATGGAAGAGTATGGAAGGGTGCTGAGGAACAGGGATATGTTAGTGTGCCCAACCCACACCCTCATTGGAGAACCACCGCAGGGGTGCAGCACTTGTAGTGAATTAGCCTAGCTCCTGGTTCCCATGACAACTGAATGCCTCTGTTGCACTGGCTGAATGGGAACACTGGCCCCACCCCCACGCTCATTACAATAGGGAGTGTAGCTTGAGTAAAGTGACTGGCAAGTGGCTGGCTACCCCTGGCAGGAGCATGCCCCTGACAGAGGCCCCTGCAGACAGAGAGGACCACCTCTCTCCCCTTAGGGTCTTGTGGTGAAACAGGAATGCACAACTGGGGATTCCCCTATCCTCCAGCATCCCGTGGAGACGCATGCTAGTGGGTCACATGCATGGAGAGAGGGGTAGTTTGAGAGCTATTCTCAGGCAGTGAGGGAACTCGCATGAACTAATCTAATGGGAGAGTGGTATGGAGTTCCAAGGAGTGAATAGAGAGGGAGCTCACCGGACCCCACAGACAAACTGTGCTAGTGGACAAGGGTGGAAAGAGCCTGGCCTGGGGCCCTAGCACTCAAGCAATTAGGCTCCTCCTTCAGGAACAGCCTTCCCAGCTTGGAGAGAATGCCCTGAACTTCATATCAGCAGCTCCCCCTAGTGGCCAGATAAGCAAACTCTGAGCCCCACCAAGGCTTTGCAAAGCCTCTCAGGCTCTTACAATCTACCCACAATTTGTCTTGCTCCTTCTCCCACCTCAGAGGGAGTAGAGGTCAAGCAACCACCTGGGAGTTACCGGGTCCCTCCTAAAGCTTGGGGCATTTGTGTGTCCCACCTGGGGCACCAGAGCTTACTATAGCTCAAAAGATCATCTCGGCAGCTGGCTTTTCCACACAAACTTCAATCAATAACAGGGGAACGACCCCACAGCTAAGCATAACACCTCCCAACTGAAGTAAACAAGGAGCATCTGATTCATACTCACAAGTGCCACCTACCATCTTGGAGATTAAGCTGGGGGACCTAACTCACTACACACTGTTTGGAGGACGTGAAGACAGCAGGTCAGAAGTAAACCGAGAGGTTCATCAAACCTTCTAGAACACCACATAGGCAACTCAGGACCAGCACTCCTCTGCCCCACATGCTCAGGGATCAATATTTGAGCCTGAACGCAGGCCTGTAAGCCAGGCCTAGTACCCTCAGGTCTTGACAGAGAGGCCCAATGAGAAGAAATCAGCAAAATAACTCCAGAAACATGAAAAATGAGAGAGAAAGGACACCCAAAAGAAAAAATTAACTCCTTACCAATGGATATCAACCAAAATGAAAAGATTGAAATGACAGATGAAGAAGTTTGAATATGGATTGTAAAGAAGCTCAATGAAATACAAGAAAAAATAGAAACAAAACATAAAGAAACCACAAAAACAACACAGGATATCAATAAAAAAATTGCTAACAAAATCAAATTACTAAAAAAATCAGACAGAACATCTGGGAATGAAAAATTTATTCAAGGAAATACAAAACACAGTGGAAAGCCTTACAAATAGGCTACTTCAGGAGGAAGAATGAATCTCAGACCTTGAAGACAACACCTTTGAGTTAAACAATTCAATCAAAGAGAAAGACGTGAAAAACAAGAGGAACAAACAAAGCCTAAAAGAAATATGGGATTATGTAAAGAGGCCTAACATAAGCATTATAGGCATCCCTGGGGGTGAAGAAGAAAATACACAAAGGTTGCAAAACCTACCTGAGGGAATAGTTAAGGAAGATTTCCCTGGCCTTGCTAGAAATTTAGACAACCAGATACAAGAAGCTCAAAGGACTCCTGGGAGATTCATCACAAAGAGGCAACCACCATGACACATAATCATCAGACTGGCCAAAGTAAACAGGAGAGAGGCACTCTTAAGAGCCATAAGGTGAAAGCATCAGGTAACTTACAAAGGAAAATCCATCAGAGTAACTGCAGACATCTGAACTGAGACCTTACCACCCAGAAGGGATTGGGGCTCCATTCTCAGTCTTCTCAAACAGAGTAATGGCCAGCCTAGAATTCTGAATCCCACAAAACTAAGTTTCTTACATGAAAGAGAAATAAAGACTGTCTCAGACAAGCAAACATTGAGGGAATTTGTCAAGACAAGTTCTGCCATGCACAAAGTACTCAGAACTGCATTATACATGGATTAGCACAACAGACACCCACCAGTGTAAAATCATACAAAAGGTCATAGCACAGATACCAAAATTGCTCAAGAGATCAAACAAAGCGATAAAGTTCTACCCAATAGGATGAACAGAAATTCACCCAGCTTATCAATTATTTCAATAAATTTGAATGGCTTAAACTTCCTACTCAAGAGACATAGGCTGGCTGAATAGATTTAAAAATACAAGACAAGTATCTTCTGTCTCCAGGAAACACATCTAACCCACAAGGACTCATTTAGACTCAAGGTGAGGGATGGAAAACAATATTTCATGCAAATAGAAACCAAAAGAAAGCAGGTATAGCAATTCTCATATCAGATAACATAGACTTCAAATCAAAAAAAGCAAAGAAAGGCAAAGATGGTCATGATATAATGGTGAAGGGAAAAATTCAATGAGAAGACATAACAATATTAAATATTTATGCACCTAACACAGGTGCACCCAGATTCATAAAGTAAAGCCAACTTGATCTAAACAAAATGATAAATAGCAGCATTATAATAGCTGGAGATTTCAACACTCCACTGACAGAATGGGACAGTCTTCCAAGCAGAAAATAAACAAAGAAACAATGGACTTATACAAGACTCTAGACCAAATAAGCAAAACAGATATTTACAGAACATTCTACCTCAAAACTACTGAATATACATTCTTCACATCAGTGCATGGAACATTCTCTAAGATTGATCACATCCTAGGCCACAAAACATGTCTCAACAAATTTAAAAAAAAAAAACAGAAATTATATCATGTATCTTCTCAGACCACAGTGGAATAAAATTAGAAATAAATTTCAACAGAAAGACTCAACTCTACACAAGGTCATGGAAATTAAATAACCTGCTGCTGAGTGATTATTGGGTCAAGGAGGAAATTAAGATGGAAATCAAAAGATATTTTGAATTAAATGACAAAGGGGACAAAAGTTATCAAAATCTGTGAGACTCAGCAAAAGCAGTCCTAAAGGGAAAATTCATACCCTTAAATGTCTACATCCAAAAGACAGAAAGATCACAAATGAACAATCTAATGAATCATCTCAAGGAATTGGGAAAGGAAGAGCAAACCAATCCCAAATCCAGTAGAAGAAAAGAAATAACCAAGAGCAGAGCAGAACCAAATGAAATTGAGAACAAATGAATTGCACGAAAGAGTCAAGAAACAAAATTTGGTTCTTTGAAAAGATAAATAAAATTGGCAGGCCTCTCACTAGGTTAACCAGAAACAGAAAAGAAAGGACCCTAATAAGCTGAATCAGAAATAAAAAAGGATACTGATACTGATACTGATAAAATTGATACTACAAAAATACAAAATATCTCTGAATACTATAAAAATGTCTATGCATGTAAACTTGAAAACGTTGAAGAAACGGACAAATTCTTGGGAACACACAACCTCCCTAGGCTTAATCAGGAAAAAATAGAACTCCTGAACAGACCAATATCAAGTAACAAAATTCAAGCAGCAATAAAAAGATCTCGTAACGAAAAATGTATTGGACCAGATGGTTTCATAGCCGAATTATACCAGATCTATAAAGAAGAACTGGTACCTATAAGGCAGAAATTATCTCATAACAGCAAGAAGGAAGAAACCCTCCCCGACTTGTTCTATGAAGCCAATATCACCTTGATAACAAAGCTAGGAAAGGACACAACAAAAAGGAAAACTACAGACGAATATCCTTTATGAATATACATGTAAAAAATTTCAATAAAACCCTAGAAAACAAAATTCAACTACACATCAAAAAAAAAAAATCTACCACAACCAGGTGGGCTTCATGCCAGGGATGCAAGGATGGTTACACATACGCAAATCTATAAATGTAATTCACCTCATAAATAGAAGCAAAAACAAAGACCATATGATCCTCTCAACGGATGCATAAAAAGCATTTGACAAAATTCAGCACACTTTTATGATAATGACTCTTAACAAAATATGCATAGACGGAAAATACCTCAAAATATAGAAGCCATATATAACATGCCTGCAGCCAACATCAAATTGAATGAGGAAAAATTGAAAGCATTCCTTCTTAGAACTGGAACTAGACAAGGTTGCCTACTGTTACCACTTCTCTTCAACATAGTGCTGGAAGTCCTTGCTAGAGCTATCAGGAAAAGGAAATCAAAAGTATCTAAATGGGGAAATAAGAGGTAAAACTATCATTCTTTACTGATGATATGATCTTATATCTAGAAAACCCCAAAGATTCTGCCAAGCGACTACTGGAATTGATAAATAAATTCAGCGAAGTCTCAGGTTACAAAAATCAGTGTACACAAATCAGTAGCATTCCTGTACAGCAACTACAGTCAAGCTGAGAATCAAATCAGAGACTCAATACCTTTCACAATAGCAACAAAGAAAATAAAATACCTAGGAATATATTTAACCATGGAGGGAAAGACCTCTACAGGAAGAACTACAAAACACTGAGGAAGGAAATTGTACAGGAAGTAAACAAATGGAAAAACATATCACACTCATGGATTGGCAAAATCAACATTGTTAAAATGTCTATAGTACCCAAAGTGATTTATAGATTCAATGCAATCCCCATTAAAATACCAACCTCATTTTTCACAGATATAGAAAAAATAATTCTACCCTTCATATGGAACCAGAAAAGACTCCAAATAGGCAAAGCAACCTTAAGCAAAAAGAATAAATCAGGAGGCATAACTTTACCAGACTTTAAACTATACTACAAGGCTACAGTAACCAAAACATCATGGTACTGGCACAAAAACAGAGCCATAGACCAATGGATCAGAACAGAGAACCCAGATATAAAATCATTGTCATATTGCCATCTAATCTTTAACAAAGCAGACAACAACATACACTGGAGAAAACAATCCCTATTCAATTAACAGTGCTGGGAAAATTGGATAGCTCCATGTAGAAGACTGAAACAGGATCCACACCTCTCACCACTCACAAAAATTAATTCATGATGGATAATAGACTTAAACTCTAAGGCATGATACTATAAGAGTTCTAGAAGAAAAGGTTGGAAAAACTCTGATAGATATTGGCCTAGGCAAAGAATTTATGAAGAAGACCCCAAAGGCAATCATAGCAACAGCAAAAATAAATAAATTGAGCTGATTAAATTAAAAAGCTTCCACACAGCCAAGGAAACAATCAATAGAGGAAATAGATAACCTACAGAATGGGAGAAAATTTTTGCATGCTACAAATCCGATAAAGGGATGATAACCAGGATCTACAAAGAACTCAAGAAAATCATCAAGAAAAAAAATCAAACAATACCATTAAAAAGCGGGCAAAAGGCATGAACAGAATATTTTCAAAAGAAGATAGACTAATGGCCAAGAAACATATAAAAAAAATGCTCAACATTTCTAATCATCAGGGAAATGCAAATCAAAACTACAATGTGATATCACCTAACTCCAGTGAGAATGGCTCCAATCAAAAAGTCCCAAAGCAACAGATGCCGGTGTGGATACGGAAAGGAACATTTATACACTCTTGGTGGACTGTGCACTAGTAAAACATCTATGGAAAGTAGTATGGAGATACCTCAAAGAAGTAAAAGTTGACCTACCATTTGATCCAGCAATCCCATTACTGGATATTTACCCAGAGGAAAAAAAGTCATTTTATCATAAAGACACTTGCACTCGAATGTTTATTGCAGCATGATTCACAATCACAAAGATGTGGAAACAACCCAAGTGCCCATCAACACATGAGTGGATTAATAAAATGTGGTATATGTACACATATACACACCATGCAGTACTACTTAGGCATAAAAAATGGAGAACTAATACTTTTTGCAACAACCTGGATGGAACTGGAGACCATTCTTCTAAGTGAAGTATTACAAGTATGGAAAAACAAACACCACATGTACTCAGTATTAAATTGGAACTAATTGATCTACACTCATGGGCACATATGGTAGTAAAACTCAGGGGAAATCAGTCAGGTGGGAGGGTAAGGAGGGGATGGGTAAATTCACACCTAATGGATGCAATGCACACAATCTGGGTGATGGACACACTTATAATTTTGACTCGAACTGTACAAAAGTGATTCATGTAACCAAAATGTTTGTACCCTTGTAATATTCTGAAATAAAAAAATACTGTATCAATATTGGTTCATTAATTTTGAGAAATGTACCATACGAATTTAAGATGTTAATAATAGGAGAAAGTGATGTGAGGTATATGGGTACTCCTTGTATTATCTTCACAACTTTTCTATAAATCTAAAACTATTCTAATATAAGAAGTCTATTTTTAAAAAGGCCCATTTACAAAGTGGTCATGTTGGCAGATATGGAAGCTATGTATTTAGTGGCAGACTGATTACATTGGACTAATACCCTTACAGAAATGGAAGTGCTTTTAATACCACAGGAATGAACACATTATGAGTATAAATTTGTCCTCTATGTCCACCACATTGCCAACACCACCATTTTGTGCCTAAAGAATGCTTTATTCATTCCTGTGGTATCCACACAGCATTGCTGTACCATTTATATCTCACGGGCAAATGTAAAGGAAGTGCAATGATATCTTCCAAGGCTCATAGCTTTCATTGGCCTTATCAAGTGCTCTTTTACACAAAAGTAACTGGCTTTTTTTAGAGTGCAGTAGAATACTGAAGGTTCAATTACAGTGCCAGCTAGGAAAATACCTGCAACTCTCAATATATGGTGCTCTCTTCCCCATAATTAGAAGGCATGAGTCCAGAAACCAAGGAGTGTAAATAATAGTGGCCACTAATACCTAATAACTCGTTTTTGCTCCATTTAGTGGATTTGGATGTTCTAGTGACCAGCAGAGAAATTATTGCACCAGAAAACATAGTTATGGTCCCAATGGTAGAAGCTGAGCATGGCTACCAAGGCATTCTGGGCTTCTCATGCAATTAAACCAACAGACATAGAAGGAGGTCACAGTACTGGGCAGGTGATTTGTTCTGATTATCAGGGGGAAATTGGGTTGCCGTTACACAATAGGTGCTAGAAGGACTATGTTGAAAGCTAGGGTATTTCCTAGGGCACATTTTATTCTACCTATACTCAATAGTCCTGACCCACAAAAACCTGCATCATTACAATAAAAGTCAGATATCAAAGACTCAAATCCTATAGGGATTAAAGGTTGGACCATTCTCCAGTAAAGATTGCCATCCAGCTGGCATGCCAGCAAAGGATAAGGGCACATGTAATGTGAGCTAGAAGAAGGTAGTTATGCTAATCAACTTAGCCCTCATGACCAGTTATAAAAGTGGGTTCTAACACAAGTACATTTTATGTAACTGTGTATCCCTTTTCCCTTACTGTATTACATGAACTCTGATGTTGGCTAATGTTTTATATTTTAGGTGACAGTATGATGAGATTTTATCATCCTGCTGTGACGCAGTAGTTGAAGGAACTTCATGCACTCCTTTGTTGGGGAAATGAAGATTTCACCCTAACGAAATACAAGAGTGGATGTTGCAAATCAAAAAGAAATGGCTGTATCTGCAGTCAGTCTGATGAGCTCAAAGAAAGAAAAAATGGCTGTATGAGATGACTTCTGTTTGACCTCCTTCTAGATCCATTTTCCACTATTCTCTAACCTTTTCTCATTCACCGCTATCCCTCTTCCATTCCCACCAGAAGCTGATCTATATGGATCACACCAATGAGTTCCTATTGGTTTGCGCCATTGTCAAGCCCTGGCAGTGGACTGCAGGAAAGGGAGGGGTGTGAGACAAGGTATTTATTTTCTTGGTTCTCTCCCTGAAAGGTTGCCTTGGGCTGGCTATTTTCCTCAACCAAAGGTCACTCACTTTTTCTCCTAACGTGACCAACTCTCCACAACATTCTCTCTCCTCTCTCTTATGCTTTCAAGCCTACAGTCATGAAATCTTGGCTGCTATTAGCCCTATGTTCCTGCATGTAAATAAACCCTGCTTGAATTATCTTATTTCAAGATCCTAGTTCAAGAAACAGTTTCCTGTGGGGACTGAGCCTGATTTCACAAACATATATGCATGCACACACGCACACATACATACACACACACACCACACCATCATAGATTTTATTTAAATAGATTTAAACAAATTCATGCTGTGAGATATTTAGTCTCCTCCCATCCCCATACCTGCATATACTATAAACTTTATGTTATTATAAATAACACTGGAAATATTACACTTTAGATAAATCCTGGTGGACATTTGTCTTAATTTCCTTTGGATATACTTTTAGAAGTGAAATTGATGGCTCAAAGACAGTGAATATATTTAAGTATCTTAAACAGATTTTGATTTTGCCCTCCAATAAATTTGTGACAACTTATACTGATTTATATTAGCCACATATGAAGACACTTAATTCATTCAACTTTAGCTAAAACTGGGTATTAATATTTCATAATTTGTAAATTTATGGATGAAACATACTTTTATTATTGGTTTAATTTGCATTTATTTTATTATTTCTTAGGTTGAAGATTTTCATATTCATGTTTTCCATTTCTATATTTTTTAATTAATTGCCTATTCTATCTTTTGCATTTTGTCTATCGCAGCTTCACCTTTATTTCTTATGTTAAAATACTT
>NW_012143634.1:2817291-2819608 GCF_000956105.1 Propithecus coquereli | reverse complement strand
ATGATTATCATTAACCTCACCAGAAACTGCATGAATAAGTTATCAACAGGAAAAAAAAATTTTTTGAGTGGGTATCAAAACTTATAACAGAGTGTTATTTAAAATACTAGGCTTTTAAATACAGTCCTTTTTCACAGGAAGTGCCATTGCTTTCAATTTCTTTTCCCCAGGCTATATAACTCTTCATTTTTATAAAGAGAAAAAAATCTAAGCTACCAATAATAAAAAAGGAAAGACTGTTCCTTGATAGAGACAAATTTGCAATCATGTATGATGGAAAGTGGAAATAGGCAAAGTCACAAAGTAATAGCCTATTTACATATTATTTCCATAAAGTTTCTTCCCCCATAGGATATTCTTTAAAAAAAAATGGTTTCACTACACAACTATATGGGAGATTTGAGGCAGAGATAACTCATTCTTTCCATTTTAAAGCAATAATACACACTAACACATTGTTGTTCAGTCTCCATGAGGGCAGAATATTTACTTCCAGAGTATTATAGACAATTGAAAATCAGCTTATGCTGCTCCCAGCGTTCAAATGCCATTCAGGAATCATAGTTCCTTCCTGAAGGAGCACTTTCCTATTGTCCTGATGTCGCAATCAACAATATCTTCAAATCAATCCCCATCTCTGTATCTTTTATTAGTAGTAGTACCATCATCATCATCATCATCATTATTCCTTACTATTTTAGTCCAAGATCTCTTCCCTTCTCACCCGATCTATTGTAATAGCTGATTAAACTGACTTCACTGTGAGTCTCACTTTTCTCTAATTCGCACTCCAGGATACTGTCAGTCCAACTTTCTAAAATGCATATCTGGCCCTTTTCATTCCCCTTAATAGAATCCTTTAAGTAGCTCTCCATTGTCTATAAAGTGATATCCAAGATCTTTGGCATAGAATATAGTACCCTTTATGGCCTAGCCTCTGTGAGCTTTGTCTTCCCTTCATGCCATTCTTTTTTTTTTTTTTTTTTTGAAACAGAATCTCACTGTGTTGCCTGGGCTAGAGTGCTGTGGTGTCATCCTAGCTCACAACAACCTCAAACTCCTGGGCTCAAGCCATCCTTCTGCCTCAGCCTCCCGAGTAGCTGGGACTACAGGCATGCGCCACCATGCCCGGCTAATTTTTTCTATATATTTTTAGTTGTCCGATTAATTTCTTTCTATTTTTAGTAGAGATGGGGTCTCGTTCTTGCTCAGGCTGGTTTTGAAATCGTGAGCTCAAACAATCCGCCCGCTTCGGCCTCCCAGAGTGCTAGGATTACAGACGTGAGCCACCGCGCCCGGCCCATGCCATTCTTTAGTCACATAGAAACCGAGTCTGTGACCATACTTTTTTCCATCCTGTCTTTCTGGCAAATACTTCTCTCAAAATTCGTGTCAAGTGTACATTTTTAGCAAAGTCTTTCCTGGCTTCCTAGATTAAAAATAATCAAATTCTCCTCCAGGCATTTATAGTTCACTGGGTATATTTGAATCTCAGCCCCCTTGTCACTTCACTATACTTTATAGTCTGTGCCTGTGCTCTAGGTTCTCCTTAGAGGGCTGGACCTATATCCCTACCTATTAATAAAATAACATATATATCCAACATAACACATGGCACACAGTGGGCCCTAAATACATTTTTGTTTAATTGAATGAATAAATGGAGAAATAAACAAGTATTCACAGGAAAATCTTTATTGTATAAAAGATGTTTGTTTATTAAGAATCTGGTGTAAAGTTGAAGCTTCTGCCTCAAGTTGCTTATATAAAACTAATTAGGTAGAAATGGCATATGCGTATAAAAATAAAAAAACAAGTGCATGAGTCAGGGTCCCAACTGAAAACAGATGGCACACTCCAATTAAGATAATTTGAGGAGGTTTTATTTACAAAGGATCTGATAACAAAGGTTTGGGCAGGGTGTAGGGAAACTACCAGGGATAGTACAGGAACCTGTTTGCACTGTTACAGTGAACATAGAGGAGACAGTTGTAGTTGTTTCTACTTGTATTTTTTTTATTTCTACATATTATGGGGGAACAAATGTTTAGGTTACATATATTGCCCTTGCCCCCCGCCCCCAAGTCAGAGCTTCGAGCGTGTCCATCCCCCAGATGGTGTGCATCACACTCATTAGGTGTGTATATACCCATCCCCTTCTCCCCCCTCCCATCTGCCTGACACCCGATGAATGTTATTACTATATGTACACTTAAGTGTTGATCAGTTAAAACCAATTTGATGGTGAGTACATGTGGTGCTTGTTTTTCCATTCTTGGGATACTTCACTTAGTAGAATGGGTTCCAGCTCTATCCA
>NW_012143634.1:2811915-2816181 GCF_000956105.1 Propithecus coquereli | reverse complement strand
CTTTGCCTAGACCAATGTCTGTAAGAGTTTTTCTAACATTTTCTTTTAGAATTCTCATAGTTTCATGCCTTAGGTTTAAGTCTGTTATCCATTGTGATTTGTTTTGTTTTGTTTGCTTGTTTACTCTTAGTTTTGCTTTAAGCAACTGAGGAATTTGGTAAAGAATTCTATAAATACACAGGAAATTAAAGAAATAAAAGCAATAATTCCAGCCTTCTAACACAGTTATATGGATTATATGAGGTAATGTATACAAATTGCTTTTTCAGTAATTAAGTGCCACATGTAGTGATTATGTGTGGACTAATTTTAGACCAATAAAAGAAAAATTAATTTTGGCAAACCAATAGTACAGTTTATTCAAAATAGTGAGACCTTTTAAACATGGTATCCCAAATCTTTTACCTCTAAAACCATGGGCACAATATAGTTCTTCCATTTCAACTAAGGAGGGCCAAGACTGTAAGTTTTTGAAGATAAGAAAACACATGGTGTAAAGCAAGTTTAACTTCTAGTCATTTATTTTCAAAGGACAGTATCAAAAATTCCTCTAGCTAGAAACTGGGACTGTATTAGCTTATGGTGAGTCAGAAAATATTTTGTTTGTTTATACTTAAGTTTCAGCACTGTAATTTCCTGTTACTTTGTTTCTGCTTCCCCCCTGTAGTGGACACTTGGATGAGCCTCTGATCAGATCCCCCTTCAAGGATGTTTTGCCCCAGCTGTTGGGACTGCTGTGGACAGACAGCCTCCATCTGTCAGCCTCTTCAGGGTCTGTGTCAGTTGCAGAGAGCAGCCTTGCCAAGGTCATGCCCCTTCTCTGGGTGGCTTATACCCAATGTCTAATCCACTCAGGGGTACAAGGGCCTGGCAACTGCAGCCCAACTTGGGAAAAACTCTGCAGGGCCTTCCTTGTTCCAGCACTGCACTGGGCCTGTGTCACAGCTCAGTTTCTCCCTCTGCCTAAACCTGCCTCCTCCTTCCTTCCACAGCTTGAATTTAAGGATGCTCCTGAATAAATACCCTACATGCTAAAATCTGTCTCACAGTCCCCTTCCCAGGGAACCAAACTGTAACACTTTCTCACTCCTCTATTTTGCTGCATCACACTATGTAGCATGGCTTCGTGAAATAACAGGTCAGTAAAGAGCTGACTCTAATCATAGGTGGTTGGTGATAGACTGAGAAAGGGCCCTATCCAAACTGCTTAGACCTAGCATGTCCACAGCACATGTAATATGCTCTAATGTACAATAATAAACTTGGCGACTGCAAGGGACTGTGAGATACACGAAAAAAATACACTGATAGTAATAGAGTATTAACATTATACCAAACATTATGTTAGACACTTTTACATCTATTCTCTTATTTAATCCTCATTAAGAATCAGGTGTCATAGGTAATGTTCTCCCCGTTTTACAAGTAAGGGAGCTGAGGCTGAATGAGCGTAAGGGGATTCGCTCAAGGTCAACAAACCAAGACTCAAGGCCAGATCATCTAACTCTGACTTAGGATCTAAACTTCAACTTTGGTCTCATCTGAATCCAAAGCCTAAAATTATTTTTCCCCACCTGTATTAGGAAGGGACTGAGCCTAGCTGAACATACAAAAAATTACAATAATAATTACATAAATGACATATAGTTTATTTCTCCCAGTATGAAAGTTCTAAGTTAAGTGGTAGCTAACCGTTCAGGAGCTGAAGGATGTTAGAGCTGAGGTTTCAAAATCTGTTGGATTTTTCTGCATGTCCCCTTCCAGCATTAAAAATACTTTTCAAGAAGAGAGAGACTGAGGGGCAAAAGGACAAGTATATGCTCCTCTGCCCCTTTAAAAAGCAATGACTTCTGCTTATATCACATTGACCATAGTTATGTCACCTAGAACCACTGACTGCAATGGTCTGGAAAATATATTTTTTCAGCCAGGACTCTGTTGACAGCTTAACCAATTGGAGTTCCATTTGTAATAAAAAAGGAGACAATGGCTATTGACTAAGAGGCAACTAACTCCCATATCTGAAGACTCATCTCAACGATTTCTAAAAGTTTTGCAGGTAGTCAGGTTGAGTTCCCTGGGAAGTAACTCAAAGATGAAGATTTGTGTGCAGGTGGTTTTCAGAGGAATGCTCTTTTGAACAGTATGTGTAACAGAGTGTGGAAGAATTTGAACTACGATATAGTTGTAATAGAGACCAATCAGCTTTGTGGAAAGCTTCAAACTTGGGTGGCCCTTAAGAGATGTCCCAAATTGAGGCAAGGGGGCTGGTCATGTATCCTGCATCACCTAGTCATTCAATGATGGCTGCCCCTTGGAGAGAGATGTGACCTTGGAAGAGGCAGCCCTTTCAGAAAAGGGAAATTCCTAGAGATGGACTCAGGTCTAAACCGGCAGCAACCAACACTCCTGGGAAATAAGTGATTCAGACCTAAAGAGGAAATTTGGACAGCACATCTCAGCATCCACAGCACCAGGCTAATAATAAGTTGACCCTCATATGGTGAAGTACAGACTTTTCATGCTGATCTTACAGAATGTGTTAGATACAGTGGCAAGAGAGGCACAAAATAAGAGCAAGCATTCCCAGATATGCCACTTTTGATGCAAATACTATAGCACTACTTTCTGCAAAACTCCCAATGCTAATGAGCACTGTTACCTTAAATAAGCATGCAGTTCCAGTAAAAACTGGGCTCTTATGAATGTCTGCTATCAGTTAATCAATTGGTGACTTCCAAGGAAGTGAAACAAGTGGTTAATCTCACCAGCATTTTCAGGAACTTAGCCTACCAAATGTTGATATAGAGAAATGCATTTGGATAATGCAATTTATGAAGATAATGTTTTAGAGATTCTACTAGCCCTTATGAAGACTTTGTACAAATTAGAAAAAGTTGCCCTCTTTGGGTAGATGCAGCCTTGAGCTAAGGTGATCAGGTTGGCAAATTCAGACTTTGTTAGCCCGGATATCTTTCTCTAACACTTTACGGTCATACATGGGTATGACACAAGTTTTCAACACTCCTGATTTCAATAGATCCTAAAAGCTGCATTAGCTAGTTATAGAAAAGGGTATTATTATTCTTTTATACAAATGAGATTGTTCAGATTGTTTAAATGACTTATCTGAGGCCACATGGCCAGTAATTGTCAGAGGCTGGACACAAACTCTAAAAGTCTGATGTCCATCCCAATGCTTTTTCCAGGAGACTATGTCGCCTTTGTGGACCAGATACTAACCACAACAGGACTGTGTAAAACAGTGATTAAAACAAGAGCTGTGATAGATAGGACTGAGGAAAAAATGCACCTGCAGAGAGACATAATAAGATAACTAGCTTTGTGTGCTAAAACTGCCAACAAATTATTAAACTTACACACTGTATAAGAATGGATGCATTTATAGAGAAACATTTAAAAATCTCAAAAACTGAGTTATGTTATACTTACCTTTAAAATGTGTGTGTGTGTGCACATATACAGATACATTCATATCCCAATTGTTCTACTATTCTAAAAGTGATTAGAAGGATATATTAAATACAAGAAAACACAATAAATTTAAAATAGAAGCTAGGAATTTAGATCTCATCTTCTTAGTCTCCTCCAGTCTAGGACAATTCCTCAGTCTTTCTTTGTCTTTCATGATGTTGTCATTTTTGAAGAATACGGTGGCTGTCTTAGTCCATTCAGGCTACTGTAACAGAATACCATAAACTGGGTATTCTGTTACAGACAACAAACATTTACTTCTCACAGTTATAGAGGCTGAGAAGTCCAAGATCAAGGTGCCAGCAGATTCGATGTCTGGTGATAGCTGCATTCTGATTTATAGACAATGCCTTCTAGCTGTGTCCTTACTTGGTAAAAGGGTAAGGCAGCTCTCTGGGGTCTCTTTTATAAAGGTACTAATTTCACTGCATGGATCATAGATGGCCATCTTTTTACTGTTCCTCTCCTGGTGGAAAAGAGTAAGGGAGCTCTCTGGGGACTTTTTTTTTTATTTCAGGGTATTATGAGGTTACAAACATTATGGTTACACTTTATGTCTTTGCCTCACCCAAACGAGGGTTAAAGGCATGCCCTTCCCTCCCTAAATGCAATTGAATACTGAATTGGATCCTGGACCGGAAACAAACATTAATAGGACAGCTGGCAAAATTTAAAACAGGTCTGTAGGTTTGTTAAGAGCATCATATTATTGTTAATTGTAGGTAATTAAGTAAACATTAGGGGAGAGTGGGCAAATGGCATAAGAAAACT
>NW_012143634.1:2809604-2811055 GCF_000956105.1 Propithecus coquereli | reverse complement strand
TAAACTGCTCGAAAAAGAATAAGCTGGGTAAAAAGGCATAAACTTTTTTTATAATTTATATTCACATTCATAATCTGCCCCCTGGAAGAGTAACACAAATTTACACTTATTTAAAATGTATAAGAAATCAAGTTGACTTTCTAAGTAGCAAAGTGAGGACCTTGGTGAATCTATTCTCCATAAAAGCAAAGAAAATACTGGCAAAGGCAAGCAATCAAAAGGAACCACTTATGAACTCTGAAAATTAACCAAAGGCACAAAACAAACTGAAAAAGTTTGTTCGAGAAACACTATTGAATCTTGGTAAGAACAGTGGGGTCCGTGGTCTTTTAATTTGAGTCTTCTCTCATGCTCCCCTCCCCACCTCAGTGGCATGGTAGCTATGAAAAGCTGACAGCCTTGTAGCCAACAGAGAACTGACCTCTTTTTGAAACTCTGTTAAAAGTCCAGCCCCAGAGCACAGTCAATATTTTGACCTGACCTTCAGCTCCCTATAAAAACTCCAATTGCAGGGTATCCTTGGTATTTGATTTTTTTTTCATTATACCCATGTAACAAAACTTGCTGCTTGATTTGCCTCAGAGCTCAACCCTATCTCCAAGGTGTTGTTGAAAACAATAGTCATCATGGAAGCATTAACAGGACAGTTGTCTAAGACTGTAATTTCAGCTGGAGCAAATAAAAGCCTGGCCAAAAATGATAAAGGTAGACCTGGGAAACTAGGCAACCATAGGAGACTTTAAAAAGCTTTTACATGTTTGTGTGGGTCTAGAATGCTATGTGTACGTGCAGAGTTGAACTTAGAAAGGAGAGGCTCAAGTCATTCAATTCTGTTTGAACAACAGAAAAATAAAAAAATAAAAACAAACGAACAAAACTTCTGTTTGAACTTGAGGCCCTGTACAATCAGAAAGTGAAAGCTAAACCTGACTTTTATACTGCCTAAAGTTTGAAGACATGCTTTCACGCACAGATCCCTTTAGCAAAGGGTGGAAGACTTATCACTTCAGGTTACTTAAGGAAATCTTACAACTGATCATTGGCTGACTAATAAACTATACTGACTCAGAGGTGACCTATAAGAATTCAGGCTTGAACATTTTTTAAAAATTTTTTCAGTTAGAAGAGAACTCAGTTACCACACACAATAGGGAATATGAAATCTATAGAATTAGTCAAAGAAAGTCATTAAATAATCAAACAGAAACCAGGGGGGAAAAAAAACAAGAAGAACAACAAATCCAAAGGTGGATGAAGGGTTCTAATTCCAATTACCACAATACATCATTGAAAATGTTCAGTTTAAAAAAAATTATGAGATGTGCAAAATACCAAGAAATTATGAATCACACAGAGGAAAAAAATCAAGCAACAGAAAATGTCTGTTTGGGGCCCAGATTTTGACTTAGACTAAGACTTTAAATAAGCTAATATAAATATGTGCAAAGAAC
>NW_012143634.1:2802371-2808779 GCF_000956105.1 Propithecus coquereli | reverse complement strand
TGAAAAATTCACTATAGTGTCTTACTAACAGATTCAGGCTGTCAAAAGATTGATCAAACTTCAAAACAGGTCAATTAAGATTATTCAAACTGAGAAACAGAAAGAAAAATAGAATAAAGAAAAATGAACAGAGCCTTAGAAACTAGTGTGGTGCTATCAAGCTTACCAATATACACATAATGGGGGGCCCAGAGTAAGAGGATAAAGAGAAAAATACAGGAAAAATATTTGAAGAAATAATATACAAAAACTTCTCAAATTTAATATAAAACATTAATCTACACATTCAATAAGCTCAACAAACTCCAAGTAGGATAAACTCAAAAAGATCCACAACTACACACATTATCGTCAAACTGTGAAAAGTCAAAGACAATGAGAAAATATTAAAAGCAGTAAGAGAAAGACTCTTCCTATACAAGGTATCCTCAATGAAATTAACAGTTGATTTCTTATCAGAAACCATGGAGTCCACGAGACAGTAGAATATCAAAATGTATGGTAAGCAGTGATTAGATGAAAATTTACAGCTTTATATGTCTACATTAAAATGGAAGAAATATCAAGTGTATAATCTAAGCTTTTACCTTAACAATCTTGAAAAAGTAAAGCAAACTAAACCAAAAAACAGAAAAAGTAAAATAAAGATTAGAGATAGAAAACAGAAAAATGATTGAGAACATTAGCAAAAGTTAGTTCTTTGAAAAGATCGACTGAATTGGCAAACCAGTAGCTAGACTAACCAAAAAAGAGAGACAGATAGAGATAGAGATGAGAGAGAGAGAAAGAGAGAGAGAGATTATACACAGATTGCCAAAAGTAGCAAGGAAAGAGGGGGCATTACCACTGACCCTTCTAAAATTAAAAGGATGATTATAGAATTATATAAACAACTTTATACCAACAAATTCAATAACTTAGATGAAAAGGACAAACTCCTAGAAAAATATAAATTAATAAACTTGACTCAAGAACAAATAGAAAAACTTAATATACCTATGTTAAAATTATTAATTGGCAGACCATTAGGCTGAGGTGGCTCCAGCAGCCTGAGTTCCTATGTAACCAAATTGAAACCCAACTCAGGTACTAACAGTAAAATGAAACTTAAGCTTAACCAATCAGAAACTGCCAATTTATCTTTAGGGACTTTCCACTGGAATTATCCAAATAAAACTACGACTTTATTTTAACCAATATTTTTCTTGCTTTGCTTCCACGTTCACCCTGTAAAAGTCTTCCCCTTTTGCCCTTTCAGTAGAGTCCCCAAACTGCTTGCAATGGAACTTCACAAGAAAAAAAGCTCCAGACCAATATCTCTCATAAATACAAATGCAAAGCCTCAACAAAATATTAGCAAGCCAAAACCAACAACATATAAAAGGAATTATATAGCATGACCACATGGAATTTATCCTAGGAATGTAAGATTGTTTTTTTAAGGGTAAAATGGTGTGATATCTTTCTTTACCCATCATAAGGGTCATGGCCAACACTTCTAGAACAAAAGACAGGTTAACAAGAGAGAAGCATAACAAATTTATTTAATTAAAGTTTTATGTGACACAGAAGTCTTCAGAAATGAAGACCCAAAGACACAGAGAAAACTATTTTTATGCTTAGGATCTATGAAGAATTGTCAGCCATGTAGAAATGTGATTAGATAAAAAGATATGATCTAATGGTAATAGTCTGAAGTGGGAAACCCAGGAAGGCCTGTCTGTTCAGGCCTTTCTAGGTAGCATTCCTTCCTACTGGGTATGGGACAGGACCCTCTGAAATGAAGGACTTCAAGGGAGAAGGGAGAAGGTAGAGAGTGTCCCTTCTAGATATTATGGTTTGCTCTGGAGGAGAGGGGTGCTAGTTTATATGACCTGCCTTGGGAAAGAGGAATCCTGGTTTCTGACGTTCTTAGGGGGAGGTCAGAGAGACCTTGCTTCTGAGGTCTTCCAATCTCCTGTAGTTCAAAGTACTCAGCATGTCAAGTTGCCATGTTTTTTAGTATTGTGTTCTGAACCCCAATAGCTTAACATCCAAAAATCAGTTAAACTGTCATATCAATAGACTAAGGGAGAATAATCACATGATCATCTTGATAAACACAAAGAAAGTATTTGACAAAATCCAACAGTCATACCTAATAAAAACTCTAAACAAACTGGAAATAGAATTGGAAATTTCTCAACCTGTTAAAGAACATCTACAAAAAAAATTATAGCAAATATCATACTTAATGGTGAAAGAATGAAGGTCTTCCCCCTATGATAAGAAGTAAGGGAAGGTTTCCCATTCTCACTACATCTTTTCAACGTTGTACTGGAGGCTCTATACAATGCAATCAGACAAGGGTAAAGAAAGCATTGAGATTGAAAACGATGAAGTAAAACAGTCTTTACTTGCAGATGACATGATCCTATATGCAGAAAACCCTAAGGAATCCACCAAAAAAAATACCAAGAAGAAGAGGACTCTTAACAACCCTTATCAACAGAGAAAACACCAATTTAATACTTAAATTTGCACAACAAATCTTTGCAGTAACAAAGGTTACTAAATAATCTTTGTTTACTATACTCTCTTGGTCACCTTCCCATAACTTGCACCCCTTATCCATTCAAAAGAAAAATCCCTTTTTCCTTTTTTTTTTACCCTAAAATGATATATAAATCCAAGTTATAACCACCTCTTCGAGTTATTCATCTGGTTACTCTCATGTGTAAGTGGCCTGCACATGCTAATAAATGTTTGTTTTTCTCTTATTAGTCTTTCTTTGGCCAGTTTCATTTCTAGGGCACCAGCTGGAGAATCTAAGATGAGTAGAGAAAGAGATTTTTTTCCTCCTCCACAATTATTATAATCCCCACCTTAGCACTGTGCCTGGCACCTAGTAGGTGCTTAGATAATATTTGTTCAATGCATTAAGGCAACCCCCTCTACCAATGGACATGTCACCTAAGGACAATGCACTGAACCTTAGAGCATAGTTTTTAAATAATATTTAATAGGTGTAAATGCTTCCACAAGAAGTATCACATTTAGTCATCACAAAATCTGTCAAGTATTATTAATTTAATTTTACAAAAAAGAATATACTGAGGCTCAGCGTGACTGAATAACTTTCTTAGCCTATTTGTGCCCCTAAGAGGGCCTCTATTTGCAAGCCCAGTCATCCTCTCACAATTGCTATGCAGCTGCTAATGGATCAATCTTAGACTAACATATAATTTGTTTCCTCACTTCCTACGGTGAGGATTGCCTTTTGCTGTATATAATTTTGCTGAAAGCAAAAGTTAGGATTTGAATCACCTATGGATTATAGGGGAGGAAAAAATCTTTTTTCTATTACCCTCCTAGGTTCTCTGTATGGGGCCCTTTAAATTGGACTGACAAAAGACAGATTAATAAGAAAAAAACAAACAGAAGTTTATTAACATATACATCGCAAATGGAACACATGAGAGTGCCCAGGGATGAGTAAATTAAAGGTTTGGTTAGAGCTTATGTTTATATAGCATCTTAGCAAAGGAAGAATACATTTCTAGAGAAGTGGCAAGACAAAGGTAAAGGACTTTTGTGTCTCTAGGGGTGGCAAATTGGAGGAAGGCAAACATATGGAAAACTAATAATGAATAAAGGCTAGTTAATCAAGTTTGTTATGTAAGTTTCTCTGTTGCTATCTCCAGGTTGGTATGGTTCTAAAATTTTCCAGACATTAACTATTTTTCTTCCTGATAGAGAGTGGAAGAAGGACACTTTTTAAATTTATGTACTGCTGTTAGGCAAATGGGGAAGGGCAGACAGGATTTTCTTGTATCTGCTTCTTCTCAATTGACTTCAGCCCAAAATAATCCTTATGCCAAAGTGCCATAATGGGGTAGCATGTTGTGTCACCCTAAGGACAAATAAGAGATTGACCGCTTTTAAATAAAAGGATCAAATATGAGGACAGAGATGCTACATGTTCCAGGAAGAAATGTGGTCCCAGTCATGATGGATCATACATCTGAATTTTCTCTCTTTTACTTTAATTGTGCAGTTATATCACCTGAAGCACAGCCCCAAAATGGTACTAAGAGGCTGTGCCTCATTGTTGAGATGACACAGGATCTGCTGTCCCTACCCCCAGCAATTTCAAAGAGAGACTTTGTTTGAGTCTGCTCTGTGGTTTCAGGACAAGGGAAAGGTCCCACTCAGAAGGGTCTTATATTAGTCGACTATTGTTCCATAACAAATCATCCCAAAATTTAGCAGTTTGAAACAATAAACATTTATTGTGAGTCAGGAATTCAGGAGCAGTTTAGCTGAGTGGTTGCGGCTCAGGGTCTCTCATGAGGTTGCAGTCATCACAAGGCTAGATAATCTACTTCCAAGCTCACTTATATGGTTATTGGAAGGACTCAGTTCCTCACTGACCATTGGCTAGAGACGATAGTCCCTTGCCACATGGGCATGTCCATAGGCTGACTACTTGTCCTCTCAGCATGGCTATTGGCTTCCTTAAGAGCAAGTGATTCCATAGAGATAGAAAAGAACCCAAGATGGAAGCCATAGTCTTTTATAACCTAATATCAGAAGTGATATACCATCACTTCTGCCATATTCTATTGGTTACACTAAATAAAATTCATACAGTGTTGGAGGGGACTACACAAATTTGTGAGTGTCAGGAGGCAGAGATCATTGGTGGCCATTTTGGGGGGCTGGCTACCACAAGTCTCTTCTCATGTTGAGCAGGTAGTAAAGCTATTTCTCTGAATTCATACTATCAAAGTAGGAAAGGATGGTAAAATCAGCTATTGAGAAATCTCTTGCAGAATCTGGAGTTGGCTGCTATATTGTAAACTTGGTTAATATTCCTATAAGCTGACAATGCATGTGATATACAAAATGAGTGATGCTTAAGGAATTAACTGTGATATTACATCTAAAGATAAAAATGGGAAATTACTTTATTAGTTTCCCTGATTACAAAAGCATACTTACTTTGGCAGAGGACAGAATGAGCATGCAGACGGGCAAAGGCCTAGTTAGTATGTGTGTATGCATGTGTCCACATGCACATGCATGTGTAAGTACTTCCATGCTAAACATTTCAAACACATCTCATGGGATATATGGCTGAGAACTGACATTTAAACTAAGGTCTTCTCTCCCCCAAACCCACTGATGTAAAACACAACTGCTATGCTGTTTTATAATACTTGTATTTATATCCAGTTCATTATAACATAGCCTAAAATGTCCATGAATTAGAACCAGATACCAGTTTAGGCAGTTTAGATAGCTCCTATGTCTTTGTCCATGCTTTCATCTTTACTTAAATTTGTGTCTCCACTCCCAACTCAAGAATCCTTTTTCTGTCTGTTGAAATCTTATTCATATTTGCCTTTTATATGATTTCCCTTATTATCCTAAAATCAAAACCAGTTATCACTGCTTTACACTACTTATTTACACGTTATAGCTCTTATTCAGCTAATCATAAAATGGACTCCAATAGAGGGAGTGCTCATTCAGGAAGAGGAGGCAGTACATGTTGTTTCTATATATGGCCCTGAGCATCCAGCAGACTCTGTGAATATAGAAAGTTCTTAGAGAAAAAAAAAGGCTGATTCTGAGAGCCTGTTCATTAACAAGGCTCCCTGCCTGGAAGAGAATGCAGGGTGGTGTAAATACTCAAAGCATGTGGGTTGATTATAATGTGTATCTTACATATATGGTAAGCAAATATACAGTGATTTCACAATAGTCATGCCAAGTGACACTACTCATACTTGTTTCATATTTATCAATATTGGAATACTGTTTACCAGCAAAAAACCATTAGGTACAGTACTCATCACACCTAAAATAAAGCGGAAAACTCAGGATTTGCACTGGGTGCTTAATATGTCCAAGAACTGCCAACTCACTAGAAAATGTTTAAATAGTATAAGAATTAAAAGTGGTTGTCCTATAGCAAATAATAATAGAACAGACCTGTGTTCCAAATCTTTTGTAAGAATAGGAGAACTATCTGGAATAAAATGTCTTTCCAGATTCAAAGACAACAAAAATTAACAGATTTTCTCCATATTCCTTAGGGGTAAAAACATTTTTCTCTTCCATATAATTTCCTCTTCGGCTAGCTACCTATCAACAGCAGAAATCCTGAACCTCTGTAAGTAGTAGACCAAAAACACAACAAGAAAGAATTTTTAGTACTTTATATAACAAATCCTGGTAATGTTTACCTATTTGTGGCTATCTAGAGGATTGTTATTTACAGTTCCTGCTGTTTTGCAAAAGAAGAAGGAAAAATTAGCTCTCCCCAACCCATGGCTTTGGAAACAACGGAGTTGTGTTTTCATAACAGTAAGGGACTTGGCAGCAGTAACAGAGACTCTCTTAAGTTGCCAGATGGCCCCC
>NW_012143634.1:2799541-2801141 GCF_000956105.1 Propithecus coquereli | reverse complement strand
TCTATTGTCAGTCATTGCAGTAGGTGGAGAGGAAGCTTTCCCTCTATCCCTATATTTGAGAAATATTAGAAGGATATAATTAATTAGAAGAATACGATAAAGTAAGTTGAAATTAAAGGTGATCAGTGTTATATGTCTGAAATTAAAGGTTCTACTGCCCTAACCTACCACCTTACAATACACAATAAACCTCAAATAACTCAACATCTTGATTCAAAGAATATGTAGAAATAACCAAAAGTTTTCACTGGAAGGTAAATATAACCATGTGTGAAACTGTGCTTTATACAAATCAATAATGGGATACAAGGCAAGAACTATGGTAAAGGCCTAGCTAAAAATAAGGCACAGGCCTAGCTAAAAATAATGATAATAATTAGTCACTGAACCCCTGTTTGCTTCTCTATAATTGCCACTCCGGAGCCATACAGCTGGTGGTCATAAAGATTCTTAACTTCTCACCATAGCTGGTGTCCATAAAAATTCTTAACTTTCTCCGCATAGCTGGTGTCCATAAAGATTCTTAACTTTCTCTGTAGATAATACCACCTAAAGATTTCTAAATCTACTCACTAATTTGTCACAATTGTCCTCCTGGAGACAAATTCCAATCGTCTTTTCTGGCTCTTCCTTCTCCTCCAACTCCGTAGAATTTGATTAAGTTGGTTACATTCTTCTTGAATCCTTCTCTGTGAAACTGTATGTCTTCTGTTATCTTTCTACTATAGTGATAATTTATTATTCTCCTTTACTGCTTTACTTTCCTTTTTGTGTATAGGCTTTCTAAAGTTCTCATTCCCTTGTTATTCTAAGCTTTTAAAAATTTTGTGCATGTTGATGACATTAAAATCTATGATGCTAGCTACTACTTGCTCCTGAAACCTAAAATCAGAGTTAAAGGTTATTGTCGTATAATGTCCCCTGAATATTCCTTCAGCAGATAAAGCACAACATAATTAGAAAGGAACTCATGAAGGGAGCATTTCTATTTCTACCCATGAAGGATTAGCTGATCTCAGACTAAATCTCACAACGAAAACAAGTATAAAAGCTATTTCAATACAAAAACAATTGTTTGAAGATATTTAAGAGTCAGAAGTTGAAAGACCAAGATCCCAGAGAGAAGGGAAATACATTGAGATATAGCTGACATTATGCATGTCATCCTCCCTTGAGGCAATTTGAAAACACATGAAGCATAATTCTCAGGATCCAAGAACAAAGCAACTGCTAAAAGGAAGAAATCCAGAGGTCAAAGCCCACCATGGAAAAAGTGTCCTAATAAACACTTCGGGATTTTAGCTGATGCTCCAGAATGACTATACCCTAAGAATAAAGGCAAATTGGAAATAGAGCATTTCCAACTAGAACAAGGTAATCTGTCTACTTCTGCCTTTTATCTGAAGAGAATTAAATCTTCACTAGAGGAAAAGAATATTATCCTGAGACTCTACAAATTTTCATACACAATGCCCCACATTCAATCAAACATTAAAAGTCATGGCAGGAAACAGAAATGAATGACCAAAAATCAAGAGCAATAAAGACAATTAGAGCCACAGATGATCCAGAAATTGGAGTTACAAGACATGGACTTAGC
>NW_012143634.1:2798435-2799191 GCF_000956105.1 Propithecus coquereli | reverse complement strand
AAATATAACAACATGAAATTAAAAACTGACTGAACATAATTGACAGCAAATTAGCACAACAGAAGAATAAAGAAATGACCTGCAAGGTGGTTGGTGGAAAATATGCACACTGAAATACAGAGAGACAATATGAGAAATGAGAAAACAGTATAAGAGACAGATGGGATATGGGAAATGGTCTATCATATGTATAATTTCTGTTTCTGGCAAGACTAGAATGAAATAATGAAGTAGAAGTAATATTTGAAGACATGCAAACTAATAAGTTTCTCAAACTACATTATCAAGAAGTTTTGTGAAGCTGAACTGTATAATTACAAAGAAAATCACACATAGGAATACAATCATCAAAATGATGACAATAAAAGACAAAGAAAAAATTTTAAAGGATACAGAGAAAAATTACATATTATCAGCCAAATTCTCAACAGATACAATGGAACCCAGAAAATAGTGGAATGATATATTTGAAATGCTAAAATAAAACTGCCAACTTTGAATTTAATACTCAGTGAAAATATCCTTCAAAAATAAAGACATTCTCAGGAAAACAAAGAAAATCTGATTGAATTCTTTAAAGAAATACTATAGGAAGAAGGAAGAAGAAAGAGGGAAAATTATCTGAGTTGGAATTATGGTAATGGAAGAAGGCATAAAGTGCCCCAGATAGGATAAATATATACATAAATTGACTATTTGAAACAATAATACTGTCTATGGGGTTTAAAATATAGAGAGAATTAAAATTCGTAACAA
>NW_012143634.1:2790109-2791797 GCF_000956105.1 Propithecus coquereli | reverse complement strand
CGGAGGCATCTCCAAGGAACGGGACCTTTCCTTTTGGGGCCCTACAGCAGACTGAGGGGTACTCAGACTGCCAGTTCCCTACCCGCCAGCCCTCCCAGGTGCTACTTCCCTGGGGACTCCAGGAGAGTGGGGCAAATCCCCAGGTGGAGTGAAATCGATCCAGCTTGGGCACAATGTAGGTGATTCAAGACCAGCACCTCTACCCCTGGCAGGGTCAGGAATTGATCTCCAGGGTGCAGTGGACAGGCCTGCAGAACAGACCCTGTACACTGAGGTCAGGATCGCACTGCCCCAGGGCACAGAAGACAGATCTGTGAAAGAGCCTACTGAGGAGTGTGTGCCTTCAGGGGCAGATCAGCATGCCGGAGAGGCAACCCTCCTCCCAAAACAGGGCTGTGCACCTAGCTCAGCTTACGATCCTGGGTGGGGAACCTCCCAGCCTACATCACAGCCAGGGGAGATCCATCTGCCTGAGGTCCTGCTTGCTGGCATAGGCCTGGAAGAGGCCACGGAGAGGGGGAGAGTGGAGGGGAACGAGACCTGCTCCAGATTGCGGGTCTTGGACAGCCCCACCCCCCAAGCCCAGACTTTCAGCTGAGTGGAGCCATTTCAGCCCCTCCCGGCAGCTTTGAACAGAAACAAAGAGCAGACCTTTGACCTCTGCTAACAGCAGTTGTGGAGCCTGAGGGCAGGCTTACCCAAGCCAGCCCCACCCGGACTCACTCCCCCTACTGAGGTGGAGAATAAGGACACATCTGGAAATACCAAGGCCCCATCCACCACCTGAGGCACAAGAGGGCTTCTCTAGAGGAATAAGAACTAGCTACAGGACCCAAAAACAGCACTGCAGATCGCTCCTCCCTGCAAGTGCCACCTACTGACAGGGAGGTCATCCTGCACACCCTTTTACTGCATCTACTGATTCATCTTAAAGGGTATGGTCGAATCTCACCCACAAACACCACCTACTGGCTCAGAGACTGAACAGGGCATATCATTATCCAAACGACAATCTAAAGGCAAGAGGGAACAACTGATCCAGATGGGAAGGAACCAGCGAAAGAACTCTGGAAGTATGAAGACTCAAGCGGAAAGCACACCCCCAAAGAGGAACAACAGCTCCCCAGCAATGGACATTAACCAAACTTAGAACACTAAAATGACAGAAGAAGAATTTCAAACATGGATTGTAAGAAAACTGAATGATATGCAAGAAAAAATAGATAACCAACACAAAGAAATCACAAAAAAAATCCAGGTATTGGAAGAAAAATTCACTAAAGAAATTGAAATATTAAAGAAAAATCAAACCGATCTCCTGGAAATAAAGAACTTATACAGGAAACTACAAAACACTGTGGAAAGCCTCAAGAAAAGGATAGATCAAACAGAAGAAAGAATTCCAGAGATTGAAGACAACTCTTTCCAATTAAATAAGTCAGTCACAGAAATAGAGCAGAAAATTAAGAGAAAAGAAATAAGCCTACAAGAAATGTGGGATTATGTGAAAAAACCAAACCTGAGGGTGATAAGGCTTCCAGAAAGTGAAGAAAAAAACACTCAAGGGCTACATAAGCTATTTGAAGAATTAATAGAGGAGAATTTCCCAGGCCTTGCTAAAAATCTAGATATACAGGTACAAGAAGCTCAACAGACCGCAGGGAGATTCAATGCAAATAGGAAGACAG
>NW_012143634.1:2787849-2790059 GCF_000956105.1 Propithecus coquereli | reverse complement strand
TTTTTTTTTTTTTGAGACAGGATTTCTCTCCATTGCCCAGGCTAGAGTGCAGTGGCACTATTCACTGCAACTTCAAACTCCTGAGCTGAAGCGATCCTCCTACCTCAGGCTCCCAAGTAGCTAGGACTACAAATGCATTCCACCACACCTGGCTAATTTATATTTTTTTAGAGATGGGGTCTCACTATGTTGCCAGGCTGGTCTTGTACTCCTAGCCTCAAGTAATCTTTCTGCCTTAGCCTCCCAAAGTGCTGGGATTACAGGCATGAGCCACTGCCCCTGGCCCTTCTCACCATTTCTGTACAAAATCGTATTGGAGATTCAAGCCAGAACAATTATCCAAAAAAAAAGCATCCAGACCAGAAAAGAAGTTAAACTATCTTTACTCATATATGACATGATCCTGTATATAGAAAACCCTAAGGAATCTATATAAAAAATTATTAAAGTTCAACAAGGTTGCAGGATACAGTATCCACATATAAAAATCAATTGTGTTTTTATACACCAAAAATAAACAATCAAAAAATGAAATAAAGAAAACAATTTCATTTACAATAGCATTAAAAAGAATAAAATATTTAGTAATAAATTTAACAAAAGACAAGCAAGTCTTGTACACTGAAAACTATAAAACATCATTGAAAGAAATTAAAACAACCTAAAAAATGGAAAAACCACCTTATGGTCATGGATTAGAAGACTTAGTATTGTTAAAATGACAATATTCCCAAAATTGATCTGCTTATTCAATGCAATTCCTATCGAAATTCCAATGGCCTATTTTGCAGTAATTGACAAGCTGATCTTAAATTTCATATGAACATGCAAGGGACCTCAAATAATAAAAACAATCTTGAAAAGGAGAAAAATTTTGGAGAACTAAGACTTCCTGATTTAAAACTTACAACAAAACTACAGTAAAGATAGTGAGGTACTGTCTTAAGGATAGTCATTTAGATCAATGGAATAAAACTAAGAGTCGAGAAATAAACCTCTGAAATTATGGTCAATTGATCTTTGACAGTGGTGCCCAGACAATTGAATGCAGAAAGAATAGCTTTTCTACAAATGCTGCTGGGACAACTGGATATCACATGCAAAAGAATGAAGTTTGACTCCTGCCTTACACCATATAGAAAAATAAACTCAAAATATGTCAAAGGTTTAATTGTAAGAGCAAAATCTATAAAACTCTTAAAAGAAAATATGGGTGTAAATATCCATAATTCTGAATTAGGGAATGGTTTCTTAGCTATAACACCAAAAGCACAAATAACAACAAAAACAACAAAAATAGATAAACTGTACTTCATTAAAATGATTTTGTACTTCACTGAATTCTACCAAGAAAGTGAAATGGCAACAAAAAAATGGGATAAAATGTTTGAAAATCATATATTTGATAAGAACTTGTATCCAGAACATATAAAAAAAACTCTTAAACATAAAAAATAAAGATAATTCCATTTAAAAATGGGCAAAGGATTTGAATGGATATTCTCCAAAAATAATATACAGATGACCAATAACTAAGTATATGAAAAGATACTCAATATCATTAATCATTACAGGAATGCAAATCAAAACCACAATGTGATATTACTTTGCACCCACTAAAATGGCTGCAATCAAAATGACAGACAATAACATGTTGATGAGGATATGCAGCAACTGGAATCCTCACACCCTGCTACTAGGAATGTGAAATGATACGACTGCTTTGGAATTAGAAACATATGCCCACACAAAAACCTATACTTAAATATTCATAGCAGCATTATTCATAAAAGCCAAGAAGTGGAGGCAACCCAAAAGTCCATCAATTAATGAATGGATAAATAAATGTGGTATATTCATACAACAATATTATCCAGCAATAAAAAGGAATGACGGAATGATACATGCTACAACATATTTATAGATGAACCTGGAAAACATTATGCTAAGTGAAAGAAGCCAGACAAAGGCCACATGTTATGTAGTTCCATTTACACAAAGTGTACAGAATAGGCAAGTCAATAGACACAAAAAGTAGATTAGAGTTTTTCAGCGGCTGGGGAAAGGAGGAATAGTGAGTGACTGCTAATGGTTTAGTGTTTTTTTTTTTTTTGTAGTGATAAAAATATTCTGAAATTTGAATGTCAGAGAGGAGAAGCCAAGATGGCGGATGAGAGAAGCCACCAGCCAGAATGTCTCTGCAAAAAAGA
>NW_012143634.1:2784218-2785546 GCF_000956105.1 Propithecus coquereli | reverse complement strand
AGAAAACAAAGCAACAAAATGCAACCCAACAGAATGAACAGTAATTCACCCCACTTATCGGTTCTCTCAATAAATGTGAATGGTTTGGACTCCCCTCTCAAGAGACATAGACTGGCCGAATGGATAAAAAAAAAACAAGCCAAGCATCTGCAGTCTCCAGGAAACGCATCTAACCTGCAAGGATGCATTTAGACTCAAAGTAAATGGGTGGAAATCAATATTTCAAGCAAATGGAAGCCAAAAGAAGGCTGCTGTGGCAGTTTTGATCTCAGACAACTTGGTTGTTAAATCAACAAAAGTATTGAAAGACAAAGGGGATCACTATATAATGGTGAAGGGTACAGTTCAACAAGAAGACATAATAATTCTAAATATGTATGCACCCAACTTAGGTGCACCCAGATTCATAAAGCAAACTCTACTTGATCTACACAAATCAACAGACAACAACACCGTAATAGTCGAAGACTTCAACATCCCACTGACAGCACAGGACAGATCCTCCAAAAAGAAAATTAACAAAGAAATAATGGACTTAAACAGAACTCCAGAACAAATGGGCTTGACTGACTTTTACAGGACATTCTACCCAAAACCCACTGAATACACGTTCTTCTCATCAGCTCATGGGACATTCTCTAAGATTGACCATATTCTAGGACACAAAGCATGTCTCAAAAAACTAAAAAAATAGAAATCATACCATGCATCTTCTCAGATCACAGTGGAATAAAAACAGAAATCAACCCCAAGAGAAACTCTCATCTCTGCACAAAGTCATGGAAATTAAACAACTTTCTGCTGAACAATTTCTTCATAAAGGAGGAAGTAAAGATGGAAATCAAAAGATTCTTTGAACTAAATGACAAAGGTGACACAAATTATCAAAATCTGTGCGATACAGCCAAAGCAGTCCTGAGAGGAAAGTTTATTTTCATAAATGCCTATATCCAAAAGTCAAAAAGGTAACAAATAGATAACCTAATGAATCGACTCAAAGAACTGGAAAAAGAAGAATAGACCAACCCCAACCCCAGAAGAAGAAGGGAAATTAATAAGATCAAATCAGAACTAAACGAAATTGACAACAGGGAAACTATACGAAAGATTAATAAAACAAAAAGTTGGTTTTTTGAAAAAATAAACAAAATTGACACATCTTTGGCTAAACTAATGAAACACAGAAAAGAAAAATCCCTAATAAGCTCCATCAGGAACAAAAAAGGAGAAGTTACAACTGAGGCCGTGGAGATTCAAAATATAATTTATGAATATTACAAAAACCTTTATGCACACAAACTGGAAAATGTGGAGGAAATGGACAAATT
>NW_012143634.1:2775587-2781717 GCF_000956105.1 Propithecus coquereli | reverse complement strand
AATGGAAAAACAAGCACCACATGTACTCACCATCAAATTGGTATTAACTGATCAACACTTAAGTGCACATATAAGAATAACATCTATTGGATGTCGGGCAGGGGGGAGGGGGAGGGAGGAGGAGGGGACAGGTATATGCATACACAAAGAGTGCAATGCGCACCATCCGAGGGATGGTCACACTTGAAACTTGGACTTGGCGGGGGAGGAGGGGGCAAGGGCAACATATGTTACCTAAACATCTGTACCCCCACAATATGCTGAAATAAAAAAAAATCAATCAATGCAATTGATTACAGTAACAGGAAATAAAGGAGAAAAAACTATATGATTATCTCAATGGATGCAGAATTTAATATCCATAGAAACAGACAGGAATTTTCTTTATCTTGTACAGAATTATCACACACATACAAACAACCTTCAGCAAACATCATAATTAATGGTGAGTTATTGAATGCTTTTCCCCTGAGATTTAGAATGAGGCAAGATTGTCCACTGAGACCAATTCTATGTAACATGTACTAGAGATACTAACCAGTGAATCAGGTAAGTTTTAATAAGAAAGAAAATTGGCAGGGTTATAAAGGAAGAAACAAAATTGTCATTATTCACAAAGAATAGATTGTGTGATAAATGAATTTAGCAAGGTCACTGCATAAAAGTCAAAATACAAATATCAATTTTATTTCCATATACAGGGAACAATTACACAATGAAATTTTAAGAAAACGATGCAATTTACATTATCTTCTAAAAATATCGAATATCAGGAATAAATTCTAAGACTACATGCACAAAACCTCCACACAATATTACTGAAAGAAAACTTTATGGAGGTTTTTGGATGCTGCTAAAAATCACTTGCTAAATGATGCTATTCCAAATTCAGAAGTCTCTGAATTTCATTTCATATCTTTTTCATTATTCCCTTTTCCACTTTTAAAACACTGGTACAAGCTTTCATGACCTTGAACATAAGCTATGATAATAGTTTTAAAACTATCTTTTTGCCTATGCTCTCCTGCCTTGGCCTAATTTATCCTACTCACTGTTGCCAGATCAATCTATCTATCACTATCTTGCTTAAAAAATTTTGTCTTTCAATATAAAATGGTGACTAGGTAACTATCAGCTATTTTGCATGATTTCATGGTTTGTCTTCTACTATTCCCCAGTCTGATATTCCAGCCAAATTAAAATTGTTGCTATTCTCTGAATATATCCTCTGTTTTTCCATGTCTTGAAAAATGTTTTTCTCCCATATAGCATACCTTTCTCCCATCTCTGTGTGTAAAAAGCTTTGGCTAACCTTCGAAACATTACTAATTTATTTATTCCATTCAGGACATGTTTAGAGTACCTCATAAATGCTCAATAAATATTGAGTTGAATATTTCACAAATAATAAGCCACTGGAACCCACTCCCTCCTCCTAGAAAAACAATCCTTTATAGCATATGTGGATCTGCAAAACTCCCTTGAGTTTAAAGGATCAAGTAATATTTGACAGCTTTGGAAAGCCATTAGAGAGAGTGAAGTACTTATCATATTTCATATTATATGGATCAACTCAGAATCAGAGCCAGATGGCATGAAGTTTTCCATATGTATGAGGACTAGTATAAGAAACTAGCAAACTTATAAAGTTAGAAAAGATCCAGGAGGGACTTAAGTGATATCCACAATATTAATTCCCAAATATGTGAATCCCGAAGAACCCCAGCTCTAAAAAAATGAGAGAATCATTTCCAGAGAATACTTTCAAAGTAAGTATCAGATATAACAGATTTCACAAAGGTCTGACCCACTCACGTAACTCAATGGCACAAGATAACAATATTTAACTTGGAATAATGTTCGAAGACACTTTTGATTTTGTTTAGCACAAATCATCTCTTATCTCTAAGGAGAGAAGCACAGATGTCCAGCTTATTAGCAAAATACAAGAATTGCTTCAAGATTCATATAACATTGGTGATTCTTTTAATTCTACTCAGCCTAACATATTTCAAGTTGGAGTAGGGCCAGAGGATTCTTTGCTAGCGATACATTTTTATTTATTTATGTTTTAGTTTTTGAATAAAAATTTTGACACCTACAAAAGAGTCAAAAGAGTAACACAATGAATAGCTACATATATTTCATCTAGATTTACCAATTATTAGTATTTTACCACCTTCTGTTATTAACATTGAACTTGGCTAAAAGCAGAAAACAATAACAAAAACTAAATTAAAAGTGAATTATAATTATGTGGCCAATGACATGACAATGTCAACAACTCTGGCATTTTCTAAAAACATATATTAGTCAGTGATCCATGGTTGGGAAGGGCTCTGAGCTTATACATTTTTGAAAGCATTCTGTAAACTGTCAGTTTTAAAAAATACAATTTAGGAAATGTGCTGATATCTTCCTCCAGCTCAGTACAAATTCATACACAATTAATGATGTAGCACAGTGGGAAACAAACAAAATAAACACACACCACAATTATTTATTTATACTCCAGATTGTTCCACAAAGGATTTAAGATTGTGTTCAAAAAGACATGCTGTACAAAAGGATACAAATGAACACATGAGTGGGTTGGTACAAGGGGAGAAAAACAGAGGTAATATTGGAATTGCAGAGCATTGGGTCCTAAAAGTTGCAACAATTTAGCTGTTTGCTTTCTAGTAGATAAACAAAAAGTAAACATGATAATGAACATGACTCATAGAATCCATAAGATTAAAAAAGCCAAGTTTGTCCTAGGCAACTTGATTGTTTGAGATATATAAATCTGAGAGAAGTTTTTTCTGTGGGTTCTAAAAGAGAGGATACTGTGGGAAACAATAGAGGAAGTTTATGATAAGGTGTGACCATGAGTTTCATTTGATTTCAGTCAACACTCTCAGGCTTAGTCAATGGCCTAGTGCCCAAGTTTCATTTAGTAAAAGCAATTCCTTTACTGAATGTTTATTAGGCACTAAATAAAACAATTCAAGCCTTCATCTCTGATAATCTTACAGCCTGACTCTAAGATTAAACATTCGAAAAATTCAGAGCAGATACATAGACCAAGGTACATGAATGGATTGGGTTTGGAGACAGGAGGTAGGGGGAGATGGGAAATTCATCAATGAGGTGTAAAGATTTTTCTCAGCAGCAACATTGATTTTATGTCAAATTATGTTGAAACATTCTAAATCTCCAAAGAGAAAGAGTGCAAGAAATGTTACCTTACCCAGTCAGGTAATAGATAATCTATACTCTGTCCATAATAACAAGTCAAATATAATACTTGATAGGAATGTAGGAAAACATCCCTTGCCATTACAATTATTGCATCTATATTTGTACACAATGGGTGTAGCTAAAGTTGGAAATTTTCTAAAGGAAAATATGATAATCTTTATTATCTCTTGTGACTTCCATTATTGAATATGATAGGACAAAGAGATCTGGTTCATACATTCTTGACAATAGATGCCGTTAGGTTTGTTCCAGGTGGAAATCCGAAAAGTTTGTATAGGATGGAATGTGGTTAATGGAAAACTTAGGCTTGTGAAACAATAGCTGCAGGAGTCTGGAGAGTCCCCAGGCTTTGTAAATCTAACAGACAGCTGCAGCCAGCATTCCTACCCTCCCTGATAAGGATGAAGCTACCCGCCTCCTTTATCTCTGCAGGATGAAACCAGCACAGCGGTCCCAGAAATTGGTTGTTTTAAAAAATAAAATTTTATTACAGCGGCTGTTCTGGCCCAGGTACTCACTCCCCCTGGAGAAACTCTCTATAAAACCCAAGGCTTTCCCCTCCCGAAGTATGGATGCTTTTTTGCCTCCACCCATTTGCACCCAGATGCTCAAAATAAAATAGCATTTTGCCACACATGAGGCTTCATGTGTCTCTCAGCTCTGGACCTAACAGATGCAGAAAGCCAAAAAAATAAAAAAACAAAAAAACAAAGAAAAGCACCTGCTAATGCACATTGGTTCTCTTCTTTCTGAAATACCCTGCACTCTGTGGATCTTTTTCATTAGAAAGTTCAGTCTAAAAGATTAGACCATTACTAAAAATAGATTTGCCACAATGTAAAAGCTATATCTTAAAGTACACTATAATATCAGTTATCATGTATAATCACTAATTCGATAAATATTTATGGAATACCTATTATGGGATAGGAACTATTCTAGGCCCTGGGAGTCAGCAGTAAAGAAGGTAATCAAAACTGCTGTCTTCTACTCAGGTTAGGGAAGAAAGACAGTAAACAAATATATATCTGGTGATAAATGCTAAGAAGAAAAACAAAATGAGGTAAGAGATGAATGAAGATGAGAGATAGGTGTCAAGCTCTTTTATGTAGAGTGATTGAGGAAAGGCTTGCCTGTAAGGCACATTTGAGAAGAGAGCTGAAGGAAGTGAGGGAGTAATCCCCATGGATGATCGCAAGAAAAGTGACTCTGCAGAGGAAACAGTAACTGAAAAGTCCCTGAGGCAGGAGCAGGCTTAGTCTGTTCAAGGGATAGCAAGGAGGCCATTGCGGCTGGAGCAGAGAGAGTAAAAGAGAGAGTGGTATAAGCTGAGATCAGGGAAATACCTAGGGCCGTGGCCAGGATTTTGATATTACTCTAAGGGAAATAAGAAGCTTTTAGAGGATTTGAACTAGGGAGTGGCATGATCTGACTTGTTTTTTTAAAGGATCATTCTGGCTTCTGCAAGGGTAATACTAGACTGCAGAAGACAAGGAAAATAGAAAAACCAGTTAGGAGGAAACTATAACAATACACAACAGACGATAGTGGCTTGCACCAAGGTAGTGGTAGTGGAAACATCAGACACTTGAATAGCCTTATTTCAGAGGGGAGGGAGAAGATGGGGAATATAGGTAATTCTGTTGAGAGGCAATTAAGGATTATTACGGAGAATGAACGGATCTGGGAGAACAGAGATTAATTTGTTAATGGTTCACATTGGAAATTGAATGAGCCTGAGAGGCAGACATTATCTTGTGAAAGAGTCTATTCAGGTGTGGTTACATTCTTTTCTGCAATGGATAATGAGAAAACAGGGAGGGGAAGGAAAAACAATTGTTCTCTTTGGTGTGTCCATCCAGTCTTTACATAGATGGGGGACAGTCTCTTCCAGCTTCTGTTGATCTCTAAGGGCCTTTAATTCAAAATTACTCATTATAACAGGGAGCCATAATTTGGGGTAAAGTTTGCTGTGCTCCTTCAAAGCCAAGCTATTTGACATGAGCAACTGGAAGAATGGAATTATTAATATCATTTACCAGTATGGGGAAGACTATTGCTGGAGGAGCAGATCCTGGGGTGGGGATGTGGATCGGGACATATTAAGTTTGCCGTGTGTATCAGGGTTCCAAAGGAAAACAGATGGTACAGTTCAATTAGGTTAATTTGGGTAGAGGTATAATAATGGAACTATTTAAAAAGGTATAAAGACAGGAAAAACACAAAAGATAGTGTATAAACCCTAGGCTAAAATCTGTTGGACTTTTTACAACCCTAGGCCTGACAGGATAATGAAACAGAAGGGCTATGTGGGACTGCGCAAAGGGCTGAGGAAGGGGCTGAAAACTTTCTGAGAAATGCAGGCAGTACTCAGCAACACTGTAGGGAGGGAATCAAGGGAATAAATACTCCATCGTCATCTCCTCCTTCCTGTTTATTCTCCCATTGGTCTTTCTCATTGTCTAAATCCAACGGGAAGCCGGAGAACAAATGAGCCCTTTAATGTAACCCGTAGAGTTCAGCCTTCCATGGCACAGAGCAGGGTAAAGAAGGGTAGAGGATAGATTGGGAGGAGCAAATGAAAGATATCCAATACATCCAAGAGAAGATGTTGCGCTGGTTAATGGTTAGACATGTCTTTTAAGAAAAAGATGCCAAACTCAATTTAGAAAGATTTTGCTGAAGCCCTGTGCCTTGGGAGAGGTTGAACTGATATATGACTTCGAGTAGAGGGAGAATTCAGAAATTGTATCTCCATTAAATACTATTATTGACTCTAGAATCACTGACATTTCTTGCTATATTAAGAAGTAGGTTATGAAATAATTGGCAAGTATGCTACCTCCCAACAGCTTATAGCTGGATTAAAATCATTTGTGTTCTTCCA
>NW_012143634.1:2766413-2774264 GCF_000956105.1 Propithecus coquereli | reverse complement strand
TTCTCAGTTGCTTCCAGTTTTGGGTAATTATGAATAAAACTGCTATAAACTTTATTGTGCATGTTTTTGTATGGATGTAAGTTTTCAAATAAGTTTGAGAAGTTCCCAGATGATTGTTCAGTAGTATGATAATACTATGTTTAGCTTTGAACGAAACTGCCAAACTGTTTTGCAAAGTGGCTATATCATTTTACATTCCTAGCAACAATGAATTATAGTTCCTATACTCCACGCCCTTGTCAGAATGTATATAGTCAGTTTTTTAGATTTTACCCATTCCAATAGGGTGTGTAGTGGTATCTCATTGTTGGTTTAATTTGTAATTTCTTAATGACAAATGATGTTGAATATCTTCCTGAATGTTTATTTGCCATTTGTATTAATATGTCTTCTTTAATGAGGTGTCTATTCAGATCTATTTCTTAATTGGGTTGATGGTTTTCTTCTTGTTGAGTTTTAAGTTGTTTATAGATTTTGGATACAAGTCCTTTATCAGATAATTATTTTGAAAATATTTTCTCCCAGAGTGTGGCTTGTCTTTTCATTCCCTAAAAAAGTCTTTCACAGAGCAGAACTTTTTAATTTTAATAAAAGCCAACATAAATTTTTTTCTTTCATGGATTATGCTTTCGATGCTGTATCTAAAAACTCATCATCAAACTCAAGGTCACTTACATCCCTTCCTATGTTTTCTTCTAGAAGTTTTATCGTTCCACCACTTACATTTTGGTCTATGGTCCATATTGAGTTAATTTTTCTGAAAGATGTAAGGTTTGTGAGCAGGTTCATTTTTTTTTCCCATAGGGACATCCAATTGTTCTAGCATCATTTGATAAAGATTTCTTTCTCCATTAAATTACCTTTGCTCCTTTGTCAAAAATCATTTAACTATATTCGTATGGGTCTGTATATGGGCTCTCTATCCTGTTCCATTGAGCTATGTGTTTATTCTTTCACCTGTACCATGCTGTAGTTTTATAGTAAGACTTAAAATCGAGTAGCGTGAGTCTTACAACTTCTTTAATATTGTGTTGGATAGCCTGAGTCTTTTGCCCTTTCATGTAAACTTAATAATCAGTTTGTAGATATTTCAAAATAATTTACTAAGCCTTTTATTAGAATTGTATTGAATCTATGGATCAAATTGGGAAGAACTTACACGTTAATAATATTGAGTCTTCTAATTCATGAAATTAAAATATCTTTCCATTTATTTAGAGCTTTTATTTCTTTCATAAGAGTTTTATATTTTGCCACATATAGATCCTGTATAAATTTTATTAATTTTATACCTATTTCATTCTTTGGTGCTATTTTAATTGGTATTATTTTAATTTCAAACTCCAGTTGTTCTTTGCTGGTATATAGGAAAGAAGACTTTTGGCTATTAAGCTTGTATCCTGTAACTATGCTATCGACTCTTATTAGTTCCAGGATTTAAAAAGAATTTCTTTGGGATATTCCATGCAATCAAATCATCTGTGAACAAAGACAGTTTTATTTCTTCCTTCCAAGTCTGTACATCTTTTTACTTTTTCTTCCTTCCTTCATTCTTTCTCTCTCTCTTTTTCTCTTTGTCTTATCACACAAGTTAGAACTTCTAGTATGATGGACTTTTTAAAATTTTTAAGCATTTTTAAATTTCTTTAATAGATTTAAGGGGTACAAGTGCAGATTTGTTACATGGATATATTGCATAGTGGTAAAGTCTGGGCTGTTAGTTTACCCATCACCAGAATAACGTATGTTGTACCCAATAGGTAATTTTTCATCCCTCACCCACTCCCACATTTTGGTGTCTCCAATGTCTATTATTACACTCTGTATATCCATGTGTACTCATTGTTTATCTTCCATTTGTAAGCAAGAACCTGTAGTATTCAACTTTCTGTTTCTGAGTTATTTCACTTAGGATAATGGCCTCTATTTCTATCTGTGTTGCTATAAAAGACATGATTTCTTTTTTATTGTTGAGTAGTATTCCATGATGTATATACACCACATTCTCTTTATGCAGTTATCTGTTGATGGACATGTGGGTTGATTCCATGACTTTGCTATTGTGAATAATGCTGCAATAAACATATGAGTGCAATTGTCTTTTTTTTATAATGACTTCCTTTCCTTTGGGTAGATACCCACTAGTAGGATTGCTAGATCGAGTGGTAGATCTATTTTTAGTTCTTTAAGAAATCTCCATAATGTTTTCCATAGAGGTTGTACTCATTTACATCCCCATCAACAGTGTATAAGCATTCCCTTTTCTCTGCATTCTCAACATCTGTTAATAATAGCTATTCTGACTGGTGTAAGCTGATATTGCATTGTGGTTTTAATTTGCATTTCTGATAATTAATGATATTGAACATTTTTTCATGTTTTTTCCACTTTTATGTCTTCTTTTGAAAAGTGCCTATTCATGTCCTTTGCCTATTTTTTGAATTTTTTCCCCCCTGTTGAGTTGTTTGAGTTCCTTATAGATTCTGGATATTAGTCCTTTGTCAGATGCATAGTTTATAAATATTTTCTCCCATTCTGTAAGTTGTATGTTTACTCTGTTGATTATTTCTTTTTCTGTGTAGAAGCTTTTTAGTTTAACTGAGTCCCACTTGTCTATTTTTATTTTTGTTGCATTTATTTTTGGGATTTTAGTCATAAATTCTTTGCCTAGGCCAATATCCAGAAGATATTGATTTTCTTCTGGGATTTTTATAGTTTCAGGTCTTAACATTTAAGTATTTAATATCTTGAGTTCATTTTTATATATGGTAAGAGATACGGGTCCAGTTTCATTCTTCTGCATATTGATATCCAATTTACCCAACACCCTTTATTGAATAGAGTGTCCTTTTCCCAGTGTATATTTTTGTTGACTTTGTCAAGGTTGTAGATATGTGGCTTTATTTTGAGGTACTCTATTCTGCTCCATTGATCTATGTCTATTTTTATACCAGTACCATGCTGTTTTGGTTACTATAGCCTTGTAGTATAATTTGAAGTTGGGTAATGTGATGCTTCCTGCTTTAGTCATTTTGCTTAGGATTGCTTTGACTATTGAGGCTCCTTTTTCATTCCATATCAGTATGATGTTAAATAGGAGTTGTGAAAGATGACATTCTTACTTTGTTCACAATCTTAGAGAAAAAAATGTCTCCTTTCATAATATTAAATTTATGGCTGAGTAATATTCCATGGTGTATGTGTGTGTGTACACACACATATACATGCATATATACACCAAATTTTCTTTATCCAATTATCAGTTGATGGGCACTTAGGTTGATTCCATATCTTTGCAATTGTGAATTGTGCTGCAATAGACATTTGAGTACAGGTGTCTTTTTTATAAAATGACTTCTTTTCCTTTGGGTAGATACCCAGTAGTGGGATTGCTGGGTAGAATGATAGGTCTACTTTTATTTCTTTGACAAATATCCAAACTATTTTTCATAGAGATTGTACTAATTTGCAGTCCCACCAATAGTGTACAAGTGTTTCTTTTTCACCACATCCACGCCAGCATCTATTGTTTTTTGACTTTTTAATAATGGCCATTCTGATAGCAGTAAGGTGGTATCTCATTGTGGTTTTAATTTACATTTCCCTGATAATTAGCTCCTTTTTTTTGTTTCCAAGTGTCAGTGAATCATTTTCTTGGTCACCCTGAAATCCTTAATTTTCTCAAAGGAAAATTTAGTAAAACCATTATTTTTTAATTTTGCTCCTCTCCTCCAGTTGCTCCTGCTCAGTCCCTTAGTCTCCTTTATAGTCATTCTTCCTGTGTCCTTCCCTTAAAATCACTGCCCCTCTGGGTTCTGTCGTTGAACCTCTTCTCTTTTTATTTTATGACCATCCTAGGCAAACTCACTAATTTCTGTGAATTCATTCACCACATAGTTATATGCTGATGATTCTTAAGTATGTTCCTCCAGATCTGTCTTCATATATTTCATCTCATCGTCTTATGGGCTACTCAAATATAATATGTCTAGAGCTGCATTCATTTCTCACTTTTCCTGTCTCTTCTACCCTTCTCCCTCCATCCTCTGCATTGCCTATTTCTGTGAAAGGCAACATCAGCCCTACCCCAGTCACCCCAGATACTCTTCCTTTATTTAAATCTCTAAATCTAATCAGTCGCTAAAACCAGATGACTGAACCTCTATGATATATCCTGAATCCATTCTTTTGCCTATGTACTCACTGCCATTACCAATATTATTGTAGTAATATAAGTATGCACAACCTGTGTTACAAGGAACCATCTCATAAGTAGTGTCTCTACCTTCATACTTTTCCCACTCCAAATCATTGTCCAAACTTCAGCCAGAGTATCTCTGAGAAATGAAAATCATTATGTATCATACTTAACCACACAACACAGAAATGACTCCCCACAACTTATGTAATAGAGAAAAGAAGCTCAGCCTTTCTTCGATTTTCAATCTTCAGCCTCCTTTCATACTAGCCTTTGTTGTACTGCACACTGTAGCCATTTTGAAATATGATAAAGCCCCACGTATTTCCCTGTGTCTGGGCAACGTAAGTCCCTCTGCCCAGGTGCCCTTCCCCACAATCATTTAACTTGGAAAACTCCTAATCATCCTATAGAGCCACCTCCCTCATCCTCACAGCCACTCCTAATTTCTCACTTTGGGTTGGCTGCCCCTATTTTGTGGTCCCACAGTATCCTGCTCTTACTTTATCCTCATGTTTTCATGCCCATTTACTTATCGAGAGGGCAAGTACCTGGAGAGTAGGGAGTGTGTCCTCTCTTATTGTTGGTACATCCTAGAACCTAGCTCAGAGCCTGGCACATAAATAGAGCAAGAAACAAACAAGAGACTGGTGGTTATGGCAGTGGGAAGTGTCTCCTTTCCCTGAGGGCTTCTGAGGCATGGGTAACTTTTCTGCACTCTGCACTTTTCCTTATGAAGCCATCAAGGAGGGCTAGCCACATGCAAACTTGAGAAGTAACTCTTCAGTCCCCAATACCTCCCCTAACACCTTCCTGCCCTTGGCACCCATATCCTACATGTTCTCTGAAACCTCCAGTCCATTGTGACCAGCTCTACTCTGGCTATCACACTGAAAAATGAGAAACATTTTGGAATATATATGATATACTGATACAATTTTGATTTCCAATAGAAGTTGTCTTTTGATTGGTGACAATTTTGACTCAAAAGAATGAATCCTAAATACTAGTATTTCAAACAAGCAGGTGTTTGGGTGGGGGGAGGAAATTGAAAACATTGCCCTAAATTCTTTATTACATCTCCCTGAAAGAAGCTGGGGTCCTTCCCTTGAATCTGGGTGGACTTGGGAATACTTCAACTAGTAGAACATGGTAGAAATAATGCAATGTTTCTTCTAAACCTGTGTTATAGGTCATGCAGTTTCCACGGGATTCTCTTCAAACACCTAATCTCTGGACATCCCTCTTAGGATGTTCCTTTTTGGATCCATCTGTCATGCTGTAATAAGTTCCAACCACATAGAGAGGCCATGTGCAGTGCTCCAGTTGACAGCCCCAGATGATCTACATTTTGGGTCATCCCAGCCCAGATGCCAAGCATGTGAGTTAAGAAGCTCCTGGATAATTCTAGCCCCAGCCATTCAATTCACCCCTAGTCATTCAAATTTTTTCCAGTAGAGGCTCTAGACATGATGTGGCAGAGACAAAATATCACCACTGTGCCCTGTATGAATCCCTTACCCACAGACTCTGTTACAATAACAAGTCTTATTGGCTAACACCACTTAGTTTGGGGTGGTTTGTCACATGGCAATAACCGCAACAGTGGATATGGGGCATTAGAGGGCAGGAAGCACACCTCTATGCCTCTCATATCACACTGAAAACATCAAATTTGACCCCATAGAACGGTGGATTTCAAAGATTCCATAGAGTACCAAGGAAGAAATGTATTTCAAGAGCTATGGAAGTAAGTTTTAGCTGACACTGAGAAATTGGCTCTCCAGAAAGCCAAGGAGGAAGGGGGAGAAGCAAGGACTGATGTGTAGATTTTTCCAATGTTCATGGTATAAATACTCTGTCCTAACCAATTTCAAGCTACCAGTACTTATAAAATTTCAGAACATTTACAAATCAGTACTCACAAAGTAAAATAGATAGGCTCCAACACAACACTGGGACCATGACACTCTGGTGACTCAGTTGGCCCCTCTCATACTCCTCAGCTCACCCTTAACAATGCTATGAGATTTGAAAAGAACTATATTGGATACCTGAGATGGCTAGAAATTTGTGGCTTTCTCCAATAGTCATAAACCAGAAATCAGAAGGAATAAGACATAATGGGTTGGCCTTAAGTACATTTTCCTGCCAACCATGTCACCATCTTAATTTAACAAACTCTACTCCATGAACTTCTGGAACTTTATCCATAAAATCTTTAATAAAATGTATTCTCTTGGCAAGAGTCCTTCACTGTAGCCATAAATCAGGCTCTAGCTCTAGCTGTTTTAAGTAGAAAAAGATATACTATACCAGTTTAAGAAGTTTTCAGAATCTCCAGAAAGACCAGGAAATCTAGTTTGGATGCTACAAAATGAAAACCAACAATAGGCAGGAGACACACCTAATCACATCACAGGATTCCCTTAGCAGAAACTTCACTAGCATCTTGCCTGCCACAAGCTCATATGATACCAGATAAAACTTCAGATAAAACAGCTCAAATCCTGGCAACTACACTTACTGGCACTGTGTCTTTAAATAATCTATACAACTTATCGAGTCTCTCTCCTATATGTTAGTGAGGTGCAATTCTTTATCAGACACATCTTTTGTACTTCCTCAAATTTTCTTCTCTCCACTTGTCCCTTGATCTCAGCTACTGGCTTCACTTCAGCTGCCTTTGTAGACAATTGTGGCAGCCACGAAGGTGCACTGCTCTGATCTCCCTTGGAGAGACAACTTGCTGATCAGTCTCCAGGAGCACTTAGCTGACACTCCCTAATTGTTAGCACTCCATCTTTTGAGCTGTCTTTTCCCTGGAGACCCTCAGCCAATTTCTGAGCATGACAAGCTATACTTTGGGTATTTGGGGGCTTGGTTGAGACTTTGTCAGACATACGTCAGGTTTGTGGCTCTTCCTCCCTCTTCTCTTACTTTCTCCCACTTCTCTTTCACAGGTATCAGGTCTGCATTGTGGTCTGAAGGCTTTCTTTGTCTAATCCTGCTTCCTCTGCCTTCATCTGTCATAGGCATTACCTCTTCAATAAACCTCACGTATTCCTAATTCCATTTCAGCATCTGCTTCCTAGAGGCCCCAACTGATATAACTGACCAACTCTATGTGGGCTAGCGTTGTTCTGCTGTCTGAGGCTGAGAAGCCACATGCTTGCAGTTTGACTCCTACAGCCACTTCTATACTCCAGTGAAATGCCACACCACGAGAAGTGGAATTTGGCTTCCAGAGCAGCTGCCACAAGGGCTTGATGAAGCTACCTGGAAGAATGAGGGAATTAACATACCCCCATCCCCTAGAAACAAATGTTAACCAATGGGAGACAGAAGATGGAGTCAGGCAAATAAATTTCATCTCCTTTTCTTCCTCCGATGGAATCTTCCAAAACATGGTTTCTCCACACAGCTTGTACAAAGATGCCCCCATATCTGACTGGGTGGACCTGCTGAACAGTTAGCAGTGTCTCTTCAGGGCTTGTGATGAAACAGGGGCCAATGCAATAAGAACCTACTTTGTTTCATTTCCTATCTTTTCTGCCTATGGCCATATCCCTCACTCTTATTGCTCTGAGAATGCCTTTTCCAAATAAAGCATTAGCCCTTAATTTTTGCACAAAGATCTGTTTTCTAGGGAA
>NW_012143634.1:2765022-2766363 GCF_000956105.1 Propithecus coquereli | reverse complement strand
TCTCTTCTACCCTTCTCCCTCCATCCTCTGCATTGCCTATTTCTGTGAAAGGCAACATCAGCCCTACCCCAGTCACCCCAGATACTCTTCCTTTATTTAAATCTCTAAATCTAATCAGTCGCTAAAACCAGATGACTGAACCTCTATGATATATCCTGAATCCATTCTTTTGTCTATGTACTCACTGCCATTACCAATATTATTGTAGTAATATAAGTATGCACAACCTCTGTTACAAGGAACCATCTCATAAGTAGTGTCTCTACCTTCATACTTTTCCCACTCCAAATCATTGTCCAAACTTCAGCCAGAGTATCTCTGAGAAATGAAAATCATTATGTATCATACTTAACCACACAACACAGAAATGACTCCCCACAACTTATGTAATAGAGAAAAGAAGCTCAGCCTTTCTTCGATTTTCAATCTTCAGCCTCCTTTCATACTAGCCTTTGTTGTACTGCACACTGTAGCCATTTTGAAATATGATAAAGCCCCACGTATTTCCCTGTGTCTGGGCAACGTAAGTCCCTCTGCCCAGGTGCCCTTCCCCACAATCATTTAACTTGGAAAACTCCTAATCATCCTATAGAGCCACCTCCCTCATCCTCACAGCCACTCCTAATTTCTCACTTTGGGTTGGCTGCCCCTATTTTGTGGTCCCACAGTATCCTGCTCTTACTTTATCCTCATGTTTTCATGCCCATTTACTTATCGAGAGGGCAAGTACCTGGAGAGTAGGGAGTGTGTCCTCTCTTATTGTTGGTACATCCTAGAACCTAGCTCAGAGCCTGGCACATAAATAGAGCAAGAAACAAACAAGAGACTGGTGGTTATGGCAGTGGGAAGTGTCTCCTTTCCCTGAGGGCTTCTGAGGCATGGGTAACTTTTCTGCACTCTGCACTTTTCCTTATGAAGCCATCAAGGAGGGCTAGCCACATGCAAACTTGAGAAGTAACTCTTCAGTCCCCAATACCTCCCCTAACACCTTCCTGCCCTTGGCACCCATATCCTACATGTTCTCTGAAACCTCCAGTCCATTGTGACCAGCTCTACTCTGGCTATCACACTGAAAAATGAGAAACATTTTGGAATATATATGATATACTGATACAATTTTGATTTCCAGTAGAAGTTGTCTTTTGATTGGTGACAATTTTGACTCAAAAGAATGAATCCTAAATACTAGTATTTCAAAATTCTTAACAAGCAGGTGTTTGGGTGGGGGGAGGAAATTGAAAACATTGCCCTAAATTCTTTATTACATCTCCCTGAAAGAAGCTGGGGTCCTTCCCTTGAATCTGGGTGGACTTGGGAATACTTCAACTAGTAGAACATGGT
>NW_012143634.1:2759437-2762365 GCF_000956105.1 Propithecus coquereli | reverse complement strand
AGTTGTTAAGAAAGTTAAATTAGATAATGTACCTAGTATAGTCCTGGCAAACAAGAGGCACTCAATAATATGTAGCTTAATCCTTGCTTGGCTGTCTTTCAGGCAGCAGGATAGGAGCTAGAATGGGAGAATGAGAGTTTCACAGTCTGTAGAGAATGCACAAGTACTGATTCCAGCTTCCCTCCACCCTGTCTATTCTTAAATACTGTGAGTTGCATCACTGCATGGCAAACTAAAGCCCAGCACTGTGTGAAAACAAAACTTGTTCATATGGGGTACCTGTTACAGGACATAACAGTCACCTGCAGCATTACAGAGTAGGAGAGTTTTCTTTCTGATCCTGGAAATTGGCTTCTTTATTGATTGCCTTGTGCAATCATAGTAGAATCCTTCTACATGTGGAAATGCTCTATGAATCGCTATATTGCATCTATAAACCATACACAGCTTGTGAGATACCACATATGGGTGATTTAGGAGAAATGATCCAAAGTTAACATTGCTGCTAGTTCAAGCACTAGGAAACCAGAGATCACTGTGCTTTTTAGAATGGAAGGCTTGACTACTCAGGGTATGTGCTACCTGCATCTGTTTTTAATTGGATTTGTAGTTCAGGTGCATGAAGGTAGATAGCTGAGAAAAGAGTAGAGCAATTTGTCCATCCCAGATGCTGTAGATTTGCCTCCCCTGGGGTGAAATTGCTATCTTGTCTCAGGACTCAGGAGCATTCAGTGAGAGGTGACTGTAAAATGGTAGGTCAAAGTTCCAAGTGATCAAGCTATTACATTATCTCCATGCATTTGTGGAGCATTCATTGTAGCAAGATAAGTTGAGGCCACTTTTTATCAAACTTATTCCCCCCAGCGATCTAGGTAGGAGGGAACTATTAGAAAAAGAGTCAAATAGTCCTCATTGCCAAGCCTGTTCAAAGGACAGGAGGGTTAGCTCAATGTTTCTCAAAATGAAATCTATGGAATCCCTGCATTAGATTCCCTGAGGTGGCCCAGATGATTCCTTTCAAACAAGCACCCTGGGTGATTCTGATGAGCACTAAACTTAAAAACCTCTGTTTTAATTGAACTAAATGATTATCCAGTCCAACTTTTTACATGCAGTTCCCAGGAGGAGAACAAACACTAAATGAGAAAGCTTCATGATGGACAAGGCTCTCTCTCTCCCCCTGGGGAGGTGAAATGGAACAGAGGTCCCTACTGTGACTTCCTCCAAAACAACCTGTATTTGGCCTTTTCCTAACTGCAAACAGGGTGGACTCCAGGCTGCAGGGATTTTGGTACCTAGCTAAAGGGAAACCGAGTGGGAGATATATTTAGTTTATGGAGAATGGGCAAAATTGATGTAGTTTGCAACCTGACCAAGTTATTACAGGTGGTCCTAGTATAACAATGGCTTCCAGGTATACTCCCACTGCCCACTGTACCAACCTGCCCTGTAATAAAATAAAGGGATAGTAACACGAAGGCATGAATCTAACTGGTGTTCTTATAAGAAGAGAAGATTAGGACACGGGCACAGAAGGAAGACAAAAGGAGTAGAAAATGACCAACTATAAGCCAAGGAGACAGTCCTCAGAAGAAACCAATCCTGCCAACACCTTGATCTCAAACTTTCTAGCCTCCAGAACTGTAAGAAAATAAATTTCTATTGTTTAAGCCACTCAGCCTGTGGTATTTTGTTATGGCAGCCCAAGCAAACTAATACACCAGAGTTTGGTATTCACACTAATTTTTATTTTAGCTGGTCTAATAGATGTGTAGTGATATCTCATCAAGGTCTTAATTTGCATTTCTTTAATGGCTAGTAATATTGAACATATAATCAATCATGTGCTTATTTGCCATATGCATATTCTTTTTAGTGAGTTGTTTCCTCATGTCTTTTGCCCATTTCTATTAATAGATGGATTGTTTGATTATTTATGGTTGAGTTTTGAGAGGATTTTTTATATATGTATTCTAGACACAAGTCCTTTGTCAGATTTGTGGTTTGCAAATATTTTCTCCCATTCTGTAGCTTGTATTTTTATCTTCTTAACAGGATCTTTCACAGAGCAAATGTTCTTAATTTTGAAAAAGTCTAAGTTATTGATTTTTTTTATGGATCATGCTTTGGTATCAAGACTAAGAACTCTTTACCAAGCCCCAGATCGCAAAGGTTTTCTCCTATGTTATTTTCTAAAAGTTCATAACTTTTCATTTTACATATAAACTATACACCATTTGAGTTGATTTTTTTATAAGGTGCAAGGTTTAGGTTGAAGTTCCTTTTTTCCCTATGGACAGCCAATCATTCCAGCATGATTTGTTGAAAAGATTATCTTTGCTCCATTGAATTGTTTTTGTACCTTTGTCAAAAATCGGTTGGCCATACCTGTGTGCAGCTTTGTTTGGGTTTTCTATTCTGTTCCATTGATCTATGTATCTATTCTCCACCAATACCACACTAACAAGAATTGATATTTGTCTCTCCCTCCACCAATATCACACTATTATAGCTAGAGTATTCATACATAAATATTCTGGCATAAATATGCCTAAATATCAGGTAGAGTCCTTTGTCATAGTTTATTTTTCATTTACAAGGTGATTTTAGGCATACTAGAGGCTGTGCCTCTCCATATATCCTAGAACGAGCTTCAATATGTATACGAAACTTGCTGGGATTTTGACAGGAATTGCATAGATTCCTATAGGTCAATTTGGAGAGAATTAACATCTTTATCATGTTGAGTCTTTCAATCCATGAACATATTATGTCTCTCCATTTATTTAGGTCATCTTTGATTTCTTTCATCAGCAGCATTTTAATTTTCAGCATACAGATGACAGACTTATTTTAAGTTTATACCTAAGTATTTCATTTTTTAGAGTAATTATACATGGTACTATGTTTATAATTTTGGTTTCCATA
>NW_012143634.1:2744621-2758217 GCF_000956105.1 Propithecus coquereli | reverse complement strand
CTTCTTGTTCAGTCAGGGCCCTCAGCTGATTGGAAGGTGCCCGTCCACAGGGGACGGCAATCTCACTCAGTCCACTGATTGAAATACCAATCTCTTCCAGAAATACCCTCACAGGCATACCCCAAAATAATACTTTGCCAGCTATCTGGATAGCCAGTAATCCCATCAAGTTGGCCTAAAATTAACCATCACGTCCACTCCTGCTTTTCTTTTGAATAATCTTTGCATGGTATATATTTTTCCATCCCATTATTTGAACCACCTATATCATTGTTTTTGAAGTGAGTTTATTGTACATAGCACATAGGTGCTTTTTGTATCCTCTTTTGCCAATCCCTGCCTTTTAATTGATGTATGTAGAAGATTTTTGTTTAATGTAATTACAATATGTTAGGGTTTAAGTCTGTCATTTCATTTTTGTTTTCTGTTTGTTCCCTCTATTTTTTTGTTTTTCTGTTTTCTTTTTCCTAGCTTCCTGTGGGTTACTTCAACATTATTTAGAAGTTCATTCTGATTTATCTATAGTGTTTTTGAGTACATCTCTTGGTATAGATTTTGTAGTGGTTAATATGGGTATTACATTATATCTACACAACTTATCAGAATCAAATGATGTTAGCATTATACCAATATGAATGAAATGTAGAAAGCTTACCTTCCTTTGTGAACCTTTACCCTCCCCTGTTTATAATTTTTTTCAGTTTTTTCCTAATGTCCTTTTCCTGTTCCTGGATCCTGTTCAAGATACCATATTACATTTAGTCAACATGTTTTTTTAGACTTTTCTTGACTGATAGTTCTCAGACTTTGTTTTTGATGACCTTGACAGTTTTAGGGAATACTGGTCAGATGTTTTGTAACAGATCACTCAGTTAGGATTTGTCTGATGTTTTTCATTATTAGACTTTGGTTGTAGGATTTTGAGAAGAAGGCTGTAAAGATAAAATGCCAATCTCATTGCATCATATCAAGGGTGTATGCCATCAACATGACTTATCACCAATGATGTTAAATTTGACCTCTAGTCTGAGGTAGTGTTTGTCAGATTTCTCCACTATAAAGTTACCCTATTTCCCCCTTTTATATGGTAATCTGTGGAAGGAAGTCACTATGAACAGCCTACACCTAAGAAGTGGGGAGTTATATCCACATTGTTGAGACCAGAGTATCTAAATATATTATTTGGAATTCTTCTGCATGAGACATTTGTCTATTCTTCCCCATTTATTTATTTCATCAATCATTTATTTATATTACTATGGACTCAAGGATACTAATTTTATACTTTGGGCTATAATTCTGCACTATTTTGTTAACTTTCTTGCTGAAATTGTTCCAGTTTTTGCTAGTGAGAGTTATTTCAGTTGCTCCTGTGCCCTTATGATATACCCCCATCATTGTATGAGTTTGTTTTTGAGCATTTCCTTACCTTTTTTTCAATATACCACTAAAAGTCATAAAACACTTCCTTACTTTCCATCACTACAAGATGCTCCAGGCTCATCTTGTATATTTCCTGTAAAGTATAGAATTAGCCATTTCTCCAAGGAGTCCTGGTTCTTTTTATTGGTGAATGGTATTAGAAAACAAGATCTTTGTTCTAAGTGGGTTTGTTGATATTGGGATGTTATTGCTTCTAAACCTTCTCACTGACAGAGTAATGAAATATGTGTGAGCATACTAACCTATATGTATACATATATTTATAAATATGTCTATATATGGCCATTTGTATTTATTATATATTAAGGTAAATAAAAGCTCATACTGATGTCTCCAACTCTAATCCATTACCACATATATCATTCTGGCCTCCTTCCTCCCTTCGCTTATCTGCAACCTCCAATTCAAACAATAAGAAATTTAGCTCCCACCATCTACTATCCATTTACGTAATCGTTTGATTCAAGTATACAGGTATAGTGATTTCAGAATTATTAAACTGTGCCACTATGAGAAATAATTTTATCAAGTATAGTGTTTATGTACACTTCCTTCTGCCTTGTGTCTTATAGATTCCACTTATTTCTAGAGTTACTTAGGTCAGCACATTTTTCCTAACAAATCACTTTTGTACATAATTTTATATAAAGTTTGATATTCTTCTTCTTAAAGGAAAGAAGAAGAAAATTATATGAACTTCAGGACCCACAAAACATGAAGCTGCCCCTATTAGAAGTCTTAGCTCATATATGCTTTTCCCAATATATAATGGTTTGAGGCAATTAGGAACAAGCATTTTCACACTAAAGGGGAGGACCTAGTAATACATGAATATCTTAAGAAAAAACTGAACACTAACAATGAACTATCAAAAAAATTAAGAAAATAATCCCATTTAAAATAACATCAAAAATAAGGAAAATCTTAGGAATAAATTTAACTAAGGAAATAAAAGATCTGTACACTGAAAATTGTACACAAAAACATAAATGAAAGAAATTAAAATAGACACAAATAAATTGAAAGATATTTTGTGTTCATAGATTGGAAGAATTAATATTGTTAAAGTGTCCATACTACCCAAAGTGATCTACAGATTCAATGCAATCTCTATCAAAATTCCAATAGCATTTTTCATGTAAATAGAAAAAAACAATCCTAAAATTCATATGGAACCACAAAAGACCCTGAATAGCCAAAGCAATCTTGAGCAAGAAGAACAAAGCTGGAGGCATCACACTTTCTGGTTTCAAATTATATTACAAAGCTTTAGTAATCAAAACAGTATGGTATTGCATGAAAACAAACACATAGACCAACATAGAACAGAAAAAAGAGCCCATAAATAAACCCACACGTATATGGTCACTAATTTTCAACAAGGGTGCCAAGAATATACAATGTGGAAAGGACACTCTCTTCAATAAACGGTGTTGAGAAAACTGGATATCCACAGCAAAAGAATGAAATCAGACCCTTATCTTACATCTTACACAAGAATTAAAGACTTAAACATAAGACCTGAAACCACAAACTCTTAGAACAAAACATAGAGAACAAGCTCCTTGACATTAGTCTTGGCAATGATTTTTTGGATATGATACCAAAAGCACAGGTAACAAAAGGAAAAATAGACAAATGGGATGGGATTACATCAAACTAAAAAGCTTTAGCATAGCAAAAGAAACAATCAACAAAGTGAAAAGATAACCTACTGATTAGGAAAATATATTAGTATTTGCAAACCATACATCTGATAAGAGTTTAATATCCAAAATACATAAGGAACTCAAACAAACCAATAATAAGAAAACAAATAATCTGATTTAACAATGAGCAAAGGACCTATCTTAGTCTATTTTGTGCTGCTATAACAGAAGGCCACAGATGGGGTAATTTATAATGAACAGAAATTTATTGGTTCACAGTTCTGGAGGCTGGGAAGCTCAAGATGGAGGGACCAGCATCTCTGATGAGGGCCTTCTTGCCTGCATCATCTCATGGCAGACGGGCAAAGATGGGGCAAGAGAGAATGAGGGAGACAGGGTGAAACTCATCGATTTAAAGAAAACCACTCCTGTGATAGTGGCATTAATCCATTCACTTCACCCTCATGGCTTAGTCACCTCTCATTAGACCCCACTTCCAAAAATGTGTGCATTGAGGATTAACTTTCCAACATATGCTTTTAGGGGGACATATTCAAATTATGGCAGACCTAAATAGACATTTCTCTAAAAAAGACATACAAATGACCAACAGGTATATGAAAAAATTCTCAACATCAATAATCATTAGGGAAATGCAAATCAAACACTTGAAGCTCTGACTCAGGGCTAGGGGGCAAGGGCAATATACATAACCTAAACATTTGTACCTTCATAATATGCTGAAATAAAAAAAAACACAATGAGATATTGTCTCACATCTTTTAGGATGGCTATTACTTTTTTAAAAAGCTAAGTGTTAGGGAGATGAGGATAAAAGGGAACCCTTGTGCACTGTTGGGGGGAATGCAAATTAATACAGACACAGAAGGCAGTATGGAGGCTCCTCAAAAAATTAGAATTAGAAATACCATATGATCCAGCAATCCCACTTCTGGATATGTATCCAAAAGAATTACAATCAGGATCTCAGAGATATCTGCACTGCCATGTTCACTGCAGCATTATTCACAATAGCCAAGATATGTAAACAACCTAAAGGTCCATCAAGGGACAAATGAATAAAGAAATTGTATACTTACAATCTGTACTTACAACAGTGTATTATTTAGCCTTAAAAAGAAAGGAATCCTGCTATTTTCCACAACATGGATAGACCTGGGGGGCATTATGTTAAATAATGTAAGCCAGACACAGAAAGACAAACACTGTACGATCTCTCTTACATGTGGAATCTAAAATAGCCAAATTCACAGAAGCAGAGAGTAGAATGGTGGTTGCCAGGTGCTTGGGGGATGGGAAAATGGAAAGGTGATAGTCAAAGGTGCAAAGTCTCACTTATGCAGGATGAATAAGTTCTGGAGATCTGTAAAGCATAGTGCTTATAGCTAAGAATACTGTATTGCATGCTTAAAATTTGTTGAGAGGGTAAATCTTATGTTAAGAACACTTATGTTAAGTGTTCTTGCCAAAAATAATAAACAAATAAATAATAATAATAAAGGAGGTGATGGATATGTTTATGGCTTTGACAGTGATGATGATTTCATGGGTACATACTTATCCCCAAACTCATTAAGATGTATACATTGAATATGTACAGATTTTTATATATCAATCATACGTTGGTAGAGTGGTTTTGAAAAAGGAAAGAAAACCTTAAAATTCTTAAAATCTTATAAAAGTAAATTATTTCAATGCAAGTGATTTAGTGACTTCAGGAATTGCTCTAATGTTCACAATTGGAAACTACCTGGGGTAGTTGCAAAGGCAGATGAAGAAGCTGCAAAGACGTTTCCCTTTATGTTGATAGAAAATGATGGAGAAGTCTCCACCATGGTGACATTTTTAATTTTAATTAAACAGCTCTCTAGAATCTACCCTGAAGGAGGAAACAGAAAGTTCTGTGTTTTAGGGTGCAAAAGATTTACTGTGATGCTGGGTGCAAATATCAGTACAGATTTCTCCACATCAGTATTTCATTAGCATCACATATATGTTTTTGTTAGTGCTGTGGTTAATACTTGACCTAAGTCTTAAGTGATATGTTTCAAGCCTATTTTGTTCATGAACTTATTTTTAAGGCACAGTTTTAAACGTATGGTGTTACGTAAGAAAGTGTACGTATCAGAGTTTAGTGTTTACTTCTTTGCTCAATCACTAAGTTGTGAGCATGTCCTTCCCAGGCAAATATTTTATCTCATTCGCATTTGTAACCTCAACTTACAGCACAGTGACTGCTAGGTAGTTAAATATACATTATAATGTAACTTAGCTTGTCCACCTTATTTCCTTCGGGTCTTTCTGAGTTCTTGGCCCCTGGGCATGCCTCTTTCTTCTCCAACCCCTCACCCTCACCTTCACATCCTGGTGAGGTAAGGTAGCTCTCTGTCTTGACAGCCTTGAGATCTACCCATCAGAAATTCAAAATCAAACATTTCATACATACCTGCCAATTAATAATTGATTTGGCTCAATATTTTCATGGCAGGCCCTACTTCTATATTCTGTTTGCTGTCAGATTCAGTGATGGCTGCAAGAATGCCTAATTTGTGGTTTCTGCCCACTTGAAATTGTTCTTATTTCTGAGATGGAATTCCTTTCAGCCTGCACAATCAACTATAATAATAACTTGAATTTGTAGAGCACTTAAGTTTCCAAAGCACCTTTCCATGTTATCTTTAATGCCCCCAATGACACTGAGGGAAAACACTATCCCAGTCTTCATAGAAGGTCCAGAATAGTAAAATGACTTAGGAAACATAGGTTCTATCCCCACCTCTGCCATTATTGCTAACTTTTTGATTCCCCTAACTTTTAATACAGTGACCATATGGTGCACATAATGTGATTATGCCATGAATTTATCTCCTACAAAAAAACTCATTCTCAAATAGAAAAAAACAATTTTTTAAGTACAAGGTAAAACAAACTAATTTTCAAGTAAAAGAATGGAGTTTATTTAGAAGATAATTAACAATTTTTAGACATTTTCCATGAACTATCTTGATTTTAGGAATTGTTTGAAGGGTCAAACTTTCTAGAAAGCAAACCTATAGCTAATTGCTGAAAGCTTACTATCTGCTAGTATGGCATCAAACACCGAGTTACAAATTTGCCTGAGGCATCCTTTGCAAAGTCTGACTGAGAACTGAGGATATCTGATCCAGGGCTTGTAACTCAAGCATTTCAACCGCACCCCCTATGTAGAATATAATAAAATATTACTCTGGATCCTGCAGAAAGCAGGGCTATTCAGCCCCTAGTAATTCATCTTTATAGATTAAGGACAAAAAAGCCTGAGTCAGTTTAATTATATATATGGACTAACACAATGATGGCAGAACAATGTAAACAGATTCTCACTGAAGACAGGGAAATTGCTAAAATAGAAAAGTACCATCAACCAGGGATAGATAGGTTCTTGCTGAGGCCTGATCTTAATCAAACCAGATTTCCTTGGGTACTTTTTGTCTTGATGGGACTTCCCAAGGAAGACTTTCAATTGCAGTATAAAGAGCACCAGCTACTGGAAGAGTCTGGTTTGGTCCCTTAGATAATGTTGATTATAAGATATATTACACATTTATAACATATCTGAGAAAATAAGAAACATTCCCTTAAAGATACACATTGGTTTTAAAGGGCAAAGTGATTTACAAACTTTATTTTATTTTTTTTTAATTTATAAAATTTCTTTCTTTCTTTTTTTTTTTTTAAATAGAGACAGGGTCTCACTCTAGCACAGGCTGGTCTCGAACTCCCGAGCTCAAGTCATCCTCCCACCTTGGCCTCCCAGAGTGCTAGGATTACAGGCATGACACGCCACTGCCCCTGGCCAATTTACAAACTTTAAAAGGTAAAAAAAATGACTACAGAGAATTGAAAAAGCAAACTCAGTATTTGTTGAATGAATGATTGAATGAATGTTGGCTTTGATGGATAAAACCTCAAAGGGCTCTGATTCAGACCTCCTTTGTATTGGTTAAACAGCAGGAAAGGAACCTTTCTTTGAGTCACAGTTTCCTTCTAAAACCATACTTCTTTTCTTTTGCTGAAGGTGGTCAAAGGAATTGGTGAAGTTTCAGGCCTCAGAAAGCACAGGTGCCAGGGAGTTCTGAGGAGTTCAGCAGCAAGAACTTACACCTAGTTCACGCCCAGCTCCAATTTCATGATGACTCAACTTGAGAACAATGACACAAGGACACCTCCTATCTTTGTGTCATAGTTCCCAAGCTTCAGATCTCAGGAGAGCCCAATTCACCCAACTTGGCCCATGAGTGCACCCATAGGGTGGAGGGAGTTTAACCAGTATAACCAAAAATCCCACCAGCCCCATCTCCGATAGTGGGCGAGTGGCAATTTCCAAAGAAAAAGTAAAGTGGTATTGTTAACAAAAGGAAATGGAAATTGGGCCTTGGTGCAAATTGGAAAAAATTGGTGGGTGTAGTAGAAAGAGACATCCTTTCACTATCCCAGAGACAGAATATTTAGCCCCCACTTACCCCCTTAGGGGCCATTTTTGTGAAGTTCACAAACTGTGCATATGTAGACAATGGTCATAAGGGAAAGAGATGTCAGATGCCTGCTACTTAAGGATGCTGAGTGAAAATAACTTTGATTAACAAATCTCATATTCCCCTAAGTATTAATTGTCTCAAATATTGTATTATACATTTACAGGGTCTACTCAATTTTCTAGTCCCTCACACTGGGCATTTTTCTATGTATCTTATATTTTGGTCAGATACATCTTTTCCTTTTATCTTTGAAAACATCTGGGGATCCAAGTTACTATCCAGTCTCATTCCTGGACCATAATTCAGATTAGTTTCCTGTTATCCACAGACGTTTTTTTATCAGTTTTTTTTTTTTTTTTGCAGGTTTCCTCTGGAGCCAGAGTCAGCAAAATATACGCTTACAGATGACAAATCGGGGATTCCTGCCACAGCTTGATCCCTGTGCCTGCTCCTCAGCCACATTGCCCCATGCGGCCATTTTAACCAGGGCATCACTGGCCAAGTTTTCACAACTAGGAGAGGAACAGAAGATCCTAGAAAACCATTATTAGTGCTTAATACAAATAGCCCCTGCCCTTTTTCCCCTTAGGACTGACACAGTTGCAAAACCTTAAGTAATTTAATGTGCCTGGATCTCAGTTTTGCTCATTTATGCAATGCAGATAATAAATCCTGCCTGTCGAAAGCAGATTGTGATATTTACTGACATCATATAAGTGAGTGGAAGAGAGGGAATAAATATCTGTATGTCCCAATCAGCTATTGCCAATGGTTTTTTGGCATTTAGTTTTACAGTGCCTGTGAAATTAGTAGGTGTCCTTCAAAAGCAGATCGTGATAAATATTCACTGAGATCACATAAGCAGGCCTGCAGGGTCTCTAATGAAACTCACAGGCTTCCCCTCAGTTCTTGCCTGTGTGCTGAGAAGTTAGATTCTCTTCCTATAATCTCTTCTGTCTACGTTATATAGAATGTTTTCTACTTTTATGGATTTGCTAGAAACCAATGTCACAATTCTACCTATTCTCATTAGAATACCAGAAGCTGTAACAGATTTTCAAAAAGGGTACAAGAGAGCAAAGATTCCACATAAGGTTCAGGTAGGCAAAGAAGGTACCACCCAGCCAGTATATGTCTCTCCCCAGTGCTTTTTTCATGTCACTGTCACATAATTGACCACGGTCAGGAATCTGACCTTCAAAGTATAGCCAGAGAAGAAAAAAAGAGTTCTGATGGCAGACAGGGAATGAGGTATCTATATGTCCCAATCAGGCATTTAGTTTTTCGTGCCAGTGAAATTAGTGGGTGTTCTCAAAATAGTCTCTCTCTTCGTCCCTTATATAGCCATTCCCATGTCATTGTCCAGTTTGAGCAGGTTCTGGGTCATTTCTGATCACTTGCTAAGTAAGGACAGGATGAATAAGTCAACTCTTGTCTAGACTTCAGGTAACAGGGGAATTCTTGGCTTGGCTACTGCCTGGTATTTTTCTGTGGTGCCAGCAGGGAAAAGAACAGAGGAGAAAAATGCCATGGAATTGAGATGACGTGCCTTCACTCAGGAGAAAGGGGCGCTAGTGCAGAAATGATTTTTGCTCCTTATCTTCTCTAAGACAACGTCTCCTATTTTTAGGGCCCTGAGAATAAGGGTCATTTACCCTATGAAGGCCTTTGTGACCTTGGAAAGGTTTGCAGTGAGGGAAGCCTACAAGAGAAATGCCTGCTTGTATGCGTGTTTGTGTGAAATATGTGAAATGAGCCTTCTGGACCACCACACTGCGTGAACATGAACAAAAAACTTTGTCTTCTGCTTTCCAGTCCTACCATCATAGTCTCAGTGAATCAGAGTAAGTTAAATGCTTATGATGGAAAGTTTGAATGAATTTTTTAGTCTTTTACAGGTGGCAAATTACGAGGAAAACTTCCCATGCACACCAGTTCCCCCTCCCTTCCCCAACACACAGGGTGGAACAGCTCCAGCAGAAACCTCTGACTCACTGCCTCCGTTCTTTCTACCTAAGGATTAGTCTCATCCCCCACTTTGACAGCCATGGAATTATATCCCTAAGGCTCAGATTGCTGCAAACCTACTTATCCTACTCTTTCTTATACAAATACTCAATATCCACATTTATAAATTGTCCACAAATAAACTGTTACACAAATGCACTATCATTCTTATTGCAGTGCTATCCTTAAGGAGACTGTGTACTTTTGGTGTTCTGCCCATAATTTGAATATCAACCCTACATTGGATGTTAGATGTCTTAATCAGATCATTTTATCCTGTAATTAAGACATGCTGCTTCTAGGGGGAAGTGGTGCTTTGTTTATGCCCTTGTAATCTAAATAGCTAGTTTTCCTCTCATTGTACTTAAAAAGATGGTAGCATCTTTCTCTACTAAATTTGCTTTCTAAAGATAAACACTAAGATAAGTAAAGACAGTCTCTAGGATATATGATCTATTTCAGTAGAATATATACAGTGGGGCAAGATTTAAAAGTAAATATTCCACAAATGCCTTGTATCATCTGCAATTCTGAACTCTTCCAGAAATCAAACTTCTACCTCTGTCAGAATACAGTTGTTAAGGTCTCTTTAAAGCTTTTTTGTAAAAGAAAGATGTCCATATGATGTGATGCCACCTCGTAAATGTATAAATTAATACAAAGATGGTGGATATTTGGACAGATTCATATAGATAAGGAATAGTAAGCATATTCAGAAATAATTGCTGCTTACTAATACATTAAAACCACATCTTATACTTTGGGTATCAGCCACAGTACCAGCAAACAGTAAGTAGAGTGCTTTCTGTATTGCTAGTACTTAATAAATGCCTATTGATTAAAGCAATCTGAATCATTTTTGAGCCATTTCAGATATTATGTATGTCTATGTCTACAAGTTGAACATGTTACCAGTTCCATGAACCCCTCTGTTTTTTATAATCCTCTTAACTAACTACTTGACCCTTTAGGTTGTTTCCCAGAAATGATGGACTCTAACTCCTGGCCTCAAGTGATCCTCCCACCTTGGCCTCCCAAAGTGCTGGGATTATAGGTGTGAGCTACCACACCTAGCCTGAAATGATGGATTTCCTACAAGATAAAGGAGTTGAGATTCTGAAGGGTCCAGGGCAGACTTTCTGCCACGAAAATTCACTATCTCCCACAACCTGCCCCCAATGCAAGTAGCCCTTTGGTTACACCACGACCTGCCCCAAGGCATATTGCCTCCCCTTTAAAAGCCCATGGCATCTTTTAGTCAGAGAGACAGATATGAGGCAGCTTCTCCCATTCTCCCAACAAGACATTGGTCATATTAAAAATTCCTTTCTTCCTTGGCAACCTTCATTGTCTCAATAATTGGACCTTTGTGCAATAAGCAACTGGACCTAGACTGAAATCCCCTTGCAGTTTTGACAACAAAACACTGGAAAATGATCTTCAGACATATAGAATGTAATTTTTTGTCTATTTTCTAGTGCGTCCTGATCATAGACCCAGAACTCAGGGTGTCTTAAAATGTTTATAATAAAAAGTTTGGATAAAATTTATTTAGGTTTTTCATTGTTGGAAATCACTGAAGGAGAAACACATGTTTCCTTGAGGATAGATAAAGATGAGTTAGAATGGCTTTGCTGGTATTTTTGTGTATTTATTAGTTTTATGCTATAAAATATGGTTAAGATTGTTTAGAAGTTAAAATTTAGAAGAGATCCCATGTAAAGTTTGAATGTCTGGTTTTATGTTGGGATCTCACTACTTACTTTCTCAGTGATGTTGGATGCATCATGTCACCTATCAGAGTCTCAGTTTCCTCTTCTCTAAATTGGTAATGATTTCATGTTACATATTCACCAAATAGCTTGTGAATAAAATAAAATGAAAAACACATTTTAGATCTATACATATGTGTATGGAATTGGAATAATATTAAGTTTAATTAATTACTTATTTACTCATTCCACAGATATTGATTAGGCACTTATTATATACCAATATAGAGGTAGGGATGAGCACCATGGTATGATGAACAGAAAGAAAGAAAAAAATTTTTTTAAAAATAGAGTTAGGGAAACCAAAATGAAGAAAATCTGTCCCCTGAAATTGAGAAGTTTCAAGTCTAGCAAAAGAGATAGATGTGTCAACAAACAAGAAATACAGTGCTGTGTGAGCCAAGAGGAGGGGCTAAACAGCAGCAAAGAATATCTGGGAGGATTTCTCAAAAGAGTTGATATTTGAAATGGCCTTGAATTTTGTTACCACCATGTAGAGAGGAAAACAGAATTCAAAGTAGAGACGGCAAACATGTAACATTACTCTGGCATAAGAACATGAAGTGATGAGGAAATGAAGAGAAGTATGGGAACAAAGTGGCAGGCAGGATTGATAGGTATCCTAGGTTGGGTTCCACGTGAGCAAACCCTATGATGAGGATTTATGCACAAATAATTAATTAATTAAGTGCTTCCAGGAGAAACCATAAGACAGAGAGAGAATCAGGGAAGAGAAAATGAAGAAAGAATGCAAAGCTCTGATTTCAGGCAATGTCCCACACAGGGTAGCTTCAGCCTTGTCCTCAGGGTAATTCTGGAATATAAGTCATCCCTAAGAATTGTCTGTCCTGAAGACAAAGAACCAGCCCATTGTCCGAGGATCAACCAGGAGGATGTCAACTCCCAGCTACTTCTTTTTCTCTGTTTCTAAAAGACAAGCAACTCTATCACAGGGATAGTTCTCTGAAGTAGTGTTGAGGGTCTTTGGAGGCAAAAACACACCAAAGATGGAAGAGGAGTGCCCAGAAATAGTAAAGGGATGCAAAGGGCATATGGGCTGACATTGGCAGTATCTGCTATAGCTTCATTTGGTGAGATAGTCTAAGTTAGGTTGTGGATGATCTTATAAGCCAGTGGTCTTCAAACATGTTTACTTCACATGCCTGCTAAAATAATTATTAGAAATAACAACATGTACTTCCTCAGGGACTTTTGAGTTAGTATCTAAACTTCTATTAAATTAAGATGACTGCTTTGTGAAAGATTAGATGGCTGTATGAGCATAGTTTTATATCTGGGGTCTCAGTTCTGCTCCATTGGTCTATGTCTCTGTTCTTGTGCCAGTATAATGCAGTTTTAGTTACTATAGTCTTATACTATAGCTTGAAGTCTGGTGACTTGATGCCTCCCAATTTGTTCTTTTTGCTTAATATTGCTTTTGCTATATGGAGTCTTCTCTGGTTCCATACAAAGCATAGAATTATTTTTTCTAGATAAGCTAAAAATGATCTTGGTATTTTAATAGGGATTGCATTGAATCTGTAGATCACTTTGGGTAGTATAGACATTTTAACAATGTTGATTCTGCCGACCCACGAGCATGGTATGGTACTCCACCTGTTTACATCCCCTGCTATTTCCTTCCTCAGTGTCTCATAGTTCTCCCTGTAGAGGTCTTTCACCTTTTTAGTTAAATATATTCCTAGGTATTTTATTTTCTTTGTTGCTATTGTGAAGGGTATTGAGTCTTTGATTAGGTTCTCAGTTTGGCTATTATTGGCATATAGGAATGCTACTGATTTGTGTACATTGATTTTGTAACCTGAGACTTTGCTAAATTTGTTTATCAATTCTGGTAGTCTCATGGCAGAATCTTTGGGGTTTTCTAGATATAAGATCATATCATCAGCAAAGAATGATAGTTTGACCTCTTCAGCCCCTATTTCGATGCCCTTGACTTCCTTCTCTTGTCTGATTGCTCTGGCTAGGACTCCCAGCACTGTGTTGAATAGAAGTGGTGATAGAGGGCAACCTTGTCTGATTCCAGTTCTAAGTGGGAATGCTTTCAATTTTTCCCCATTCAGTATGATGTTGGCTGTGGGTTTGTCACATATGGCTTTTATCATTTTGATGTAAGTCCCATCTATGCCTATTCTGTTCAGTGTTCTTATCATAAAAGAGTGCTGA
>NW_012143634.1:2742603-2743491 GCF_000956105.1 Propithecus coquereli | reverse complement strand
TGTGCACCGTCTGGGGGATGGACGCACTTGAAGCTCTGACACAGGTGGGGCAAAGGCAATATATGTAACCTAAACACTTGTACCTCTGTAATATGCTGCAATAAAAACTAATAATAAAAAAATTAAGATGAAATCCAATATTAAGCCAGCATTACTCTAGTACCCAAACCAGACAAAGACATTACAAGAAAGGAAAACTATACACCAATATCTCTCTGAACTTACATGCAAAAATACTCATTAAAATTTTAACAAATCAAACCCAACAATATATAAAATGGATAATATATCATGACCAAGTAGATTTTTCCCACAAATGCAAGGGTGGGTTAACATTTGAAAATCCGAATTAATGTAATTCACCATATTAAAAGGCCACATAAAAAATCCATATGATTATATCAACAGATGAAGAAAAAGCATTTGATAAAATACAACATCAATTCATAAAAATACTGTTGGCAAACTGGGAAAACAAGACAACTTCTTTAATTTAATACAGGGTATCTAGAGAAAAAAAACCTACACGTATAGTTTTCAATACTTTATTAGTGAGAGACTAAATGCAATCCTCTTAAAGTGAGAAATAAAGCAAAGATTTTCTCTCTCACCACTCCTATTCAACAAAGTACTGGGAGGCTTAGCCAATACAAAAAGGCAGAAAAGGGGAATAAGAAGCATGCAGATTGGAAAGGCAGAAATAAAACTATCTTTATTTGAGACAATATTATTGTCAATGTAGAAAAAATCTAAACAATCTACAAAATAAACCTTCCTTATAACTAATAAATGAATCTAGCAAGGTTGCAGGGTCCAAGGTCCATATACAAATGCCAGTTGTATTTTTATATACCAGAAATTTAAAATTGAAATTAAAATCATGATACC
>NW_012143634.1:2739388-2739716 GCF_000956105.1 Propithecus coquereli | reverse complement strand
ACACACATATATATATATATGAAAAACTTGGATTATAACCCAGTATAAAATAAATATTGTAGAAAATAATCAAAAAGCACCTAAATGAGAACAAATAAAAGCTATTTATTCAGAGGTTGCTATAGCAAGGGAGTCAGCCACTATCATTTTTGTTTTGGCAGAGACTCAAAGGCAGTCAGAAGAGTGGGAAAGATTTATGTTAGAAAGAAGGGAGAGAAGACTGAACCAGGATACACACCTTTCACCTCTCACAAAAATCAACTCATGCTGGGTAACAGATTTAAACCTAAGGAGTGAAACTATTAGAATTCTAGAGGAAGATGTTGGA
>NW_012143634.1:2735495-2737008 GCF_000956105.1 Propithecus coquereli | reverse complement strand
CAAAAAACTGACAATAAAAAATGTTGACAAGAATGCAGAGCAACATGAACTCTCATTCTTTGCTTGTGGGGATGTAAAACAGTGTAGTCATTTTGGAAGACAATTTGACAGTTTCTTATGAAGTTAAACATAAAGTTACCGTAGGACTCAGAAGACTCCCAGGTATTTTTTCCAAATGAACTGAAATTTTATGTTCACAGAAAAACTTAGCTGTAAATGTTTTAGCAGCTTTTCATAATCTCCAAAAACTGCAAGGAACCAAATGTACTTCAATGGGTGAATGGATAAACAAACCATGGTATATCCATACGATGGAATATTATTCAATGATTTAAAAAAGTAATGAGTTATTGATTCACACAACATAGATAAATCATAAATACATTTTTCTACATGAAAAAAAGCCAGACCCAAAATGATACATATAATTACATTTATATGACATTCTCAAAAAGACAAAACTATACAAATGAAAACAGATCAGCTTGCCCAAGTTACCAGCGTTTATGGAAGGGGGAGTGATTGATTATAAAGGAGATACACAGGACAATTTTTACTGTGAGAAAACATTCCGTATGGTACTAGGATTGTATACACATGAATAAGCGCATTTGTCAAAACCCTAAGAACTGTTCATCACAAAGAGTGAACTTTAAAGTACACAAATTAAAAACAATCAACCAGAATGTCAAAGGATCTCTGACATGATACAAACTGTGACAAATTAATATAACTATATAATAAACTTATTATATAACCTCTCAATGGTGGGAGAAAAAAGGACCTGACCTGAGTAACTTTGGAAAATTGTCTTTTGACTGAAAAATGTAATGCTGAAAGACAAAAAGAACTGTACATAAATAGTGTACTCTAACTGGTAAATTTGTTTCTCAAAGGGGTGTTGGCAAAGAAGTCTGAAAACTTTAAGTATATATACGACTGAACATATAAATACATAAATGATAGATAATGGAGTTATCTTTCTTACTGTCAATGAAAGAAGTTACAAATAAACCAGGGAGAAGACTAGAATGAACTCTGTGGATTAGAGTTGGAGACAGTAAGTATTAATTCATCTTTATCTTAATATACATATGAATAGAGACAGAATAATTATAGATACGTGTATATACATTGGTTAGTATATATGTGTGTGTATATAAATATATATGTGTGTGTGTATGTATATATTTTTTTCCTTGCTGATTGTGCTGAGAAGGCCTAAAAGAAGTGACACCTCCAGTAGCAATAAAGCACACCCAGGGCTCAGATTTGGTTTCTAAATGTGATTCTTTAATAAAAGGAACTAGTATTCCTTGGAGAAATGGCTGATTCTAGGACTGGGGCAAGAAATATACAGGATGTGCCTGGAGCATTTTGTAGTGCCAGAAATTAAGGAAGCGCTCAAAGAAACAAAAGGATGGGAGGATGCTAAAAGAAAACAGTCACAAAACTGAAAGAGCTCCCAATGGCTAAAACTGGAACAATTTGAGTAATAAAGTAAAATATATAT
>NW_012143634.1:2709657-2734468 GCF_000956105.1 Propithecus coquereli | reverse complement strand
AGCTGGAACGCATTCTACTAAGTGAAGTATCCCAAGAATGGAAAAACGAGCACCACATGTACTCACCATCAAATTGGTATTAACTGATCAACACATAAGTGTACATATAAGAATATCATCCATTGGATGTCGGGCAGGCGGGACAGGGGGGAGGGAGGAGGGGGAGGAGGGGACGGGTATTTGCATACACAAAGAGTGCAATGAACACCATCCAAGGGATGGGCACACTTGAAACTAGGACTTGGGGGGGAGTGGGGAGGCAAGGGCAACATACATAACCTAAACATCTGTACCCTCATAATATGCTGAAATTAAAAAAAAAAAAAGAAAGAAGGGGGGCTTCAGGTATACCCTTATTGGAGGCTTTGCTATAAGGAAACTAGAGGCAGGCTAACTAAAGCAAGGCATCCTATGTGAGTGGTTTGGGGAGCAGATTTGACTTTCTCTGGTTGATCCTAAGTTGGAAGCAGGGATAAAAATTAGGGAAGCCATTAGTTATTAATCAAGTCCTGGCCATTTGCAGCTGATTATAGAGATTACTGTTTGGCTTCCTAAAATTTATTAGAGATTGCAGCCTGACTTTCTACAAGTCTAACTTAGCAGACAGCAGGCTGGCTTCCTGGGCTGGTTACTGTACATAATGGGTTGGTTTCTTGGGCTGGTTGCTGCAGGTTAGTTATAATTTCTGTTAATGTTAAATTTTTAATTTTGACAAATGTGAAGGGCAAACAGAAATTCCCCATGCTATCTTTGGGACATTTCTATAAATCTGAAAGTAATTCAAAATAAAAAAGTTTATTTAAAAAATACGTATGTCCTTAGGCACTTTTAAGTTGACATCTAAACTTTTTCATCAGAAGTTTAAATATTTGCAAAGGATATCATTTCTAGCATATTATAAATATTGTTATTTTAAATTAAAACTGTCACATCACTCTTTTAAATATATTCAAAGGACTATAAATATCAAAGCAATTTGAACCATGATCTTCAATTTAAAAAATACATGAACAAGCTCTTCTCTTGTCAGAAATATTAAATTATTCCTTTTTCTCCTTGAACTTATATTTCCAAATTACTTCCCCTTGTCAACAGAAAAGAAGCCAAACTGTGTACAATAATTTAAAGAAGTTTATTCTGGGCCAAATTTGGAGACCATGACACAGAGCCACGCCCAAGAAGCTTTGAGCAAGTGGACTCACTGTGACTGAGTTACAGTTTGCTTTTATACATTTCGGGGAGACAGGGGTTACAGGTAAAGTCATAAATCAGTACGTGGAACACATACATTGGTTTGGCCTAAAAAGGTGGGCCATCTCGAAGTGGAGGCTTGCAGGTTATAGGTCAGTTTAAAGACCCTTTGACTTGTAATTGGTTAAAGACATGAAGCTTTTGTCTAAAAGCTTGGAATGTTTTAAGATAAGGAAGTCTCCAAGAAGGGAGGGGGGCATGATGAAGCATGTCTGGCCTCCCTCCTCCTGGCAGGCAGTTCAGTTTTAAGGTATCCCCTTGGCCAGGAGGGGGTCCGTTCAGTCAGCCAGTGGGGGGAAAGCCTTAAGATTTTATTTTAGTTCACACCCTACATAATTTTATCCTATTGGGATACATTTTTATGCTGTAAAGTTCCATTGATTACCCTAAATACCACCCTGCAACAAGAACGTATATATAAATTGAAACTTTAATTTTTAAAATTACCTGTGACCTTAAGGCTAAATTGTTAATTATAATTATATTTCAATCCGAAAGAAATTTTTATTAGTAGCACACATTTGATCAAAATGTAAGGTATTATAAAATTTGATAATTATCAAACCTAAAGAGCAATTATTTTTTAGAGATGCATAGTGCAATGAGAAGAATACAGGTTATTTTTGCCTTAAGGAGGGTTTTTGACACCAATATTTGTAATTGTCTCTCTGCTTGTTACCCAGGAGGTATAGCTCAGGGCAAAGTTCCATAATAGGATTTTGATTGAGTGAGAAGTGTGCCTTTCTTTTATAAAATAGGATAAAGGAGATTGTGAAATAAAAGTGGGGTGTGTGGAACTCAGCCTGAGGCCTTGACTCCAAGTGCCTTTTCATACAAAAAATAAAGATAAGAGTAAATATGAAAGTTTAGTGTTTATAAGTGATCCCCTGTGTTCCACTTGGCAAGACTTCATGTATTCCTCGGAGTACAAATTCCCCGGTCTGAAAACCACCCTCCTGAGAATACTGAAAGGGTTGGTGTTTATCCTGAGGCCAGAAAAGAACTGAGAATGACTGGAATTGCCAAACATAAAAGATCTGTGCTTTAGAAAGATAATCCAGGCCATTGTTTTCTGGATGGATGAAAGGAAAGAGGAACTGAAGGAGTTGAGTTGGTGCAGTAGAAAAAATCTTGCAAGAGTTGCTATGTGTGAGCTCTAGCCTTCCTAGGCAGGTTCTTATTTATCAAACAATGAGACCCATTAGTGTTAATCATCTCCCAAGTAGCCATTTCCCTCCCCGCCCGCCATTCTAGTTCTCTAAGCATCAGGTAATTCTCTTTCCAACAAGTTGAACCTATTCAGATAGAACAGAGCATATTATAGAACCACAGTTCCTGTGATGACAACACAGCATGATGAGTCTAAAGCAGCTTTTGTCTCTATGTATTTGGATGGAGACATTTTATCCTTAGCACTTTTCACAATGTAGTTGGGTCCCAATTTAAGGAAACCCTCTGCCAATAAAATCCCATTTAAATGAATGCAAGAACAAAACATGGGTCCTTGCAGGGGGACCTTTATATCCCAATAGACAATCTGTATCAATAGTTTTTCTGACATAAGCAACCTTGTATTTTTAGATTCTCCCATCCATTCAGCAAAGAACTGATTAAATGCCTAGATATGCTTTGGGAGGAGTACTTACCTAACAGGCTGCATGAACAAAGTTTCAATGACCCCTATATGTTTTTTTTATAATCTATTCCCTTAACTACTTGACGTTTTGAGTTGTTTCCAAGAAATGGTGGATTTTTTGCAAGACAAGGGAGCTAGGATTCTAAAGCCCCCTGGGGAGACTTCCTGACTCCAAGACTCACCATCCCCCACTACCTGCCCCTAATGTCTGTAGCGTCTTGTTGGTTATACCGCAACCTGTCCCAAGGTACGTGGCCCCTCCTTTAAAAGCCCATGATATCCTTTAGCTGGAGAGATAGATTTGAGGCAGTTTCTCCCGTTCTCCCAAGAAGATATCTGTCTTTCATATTAAAAATTCCTTTCTTGGCCGGGCGCAGTGGCTCACACCTGTAATCCTAGCACTCTGGGAGGCTGACATGGGCGGATTGTTTGAGCTCAGGAGTTCGAGACCAGCCTGAGCAAGAGCGAGACCCCGTCTCTACTAAAAAAAATAGAAAGAAATTATCTGGACAACTAAAAATATATAGAAAAAATTAGCCGGACATGGTGGTGCATGCCTGTAGTCCCAGCTACTCGGGAGGCTGAGACAGGAGGATCGCTTGAGCCCAGGAGTTTGAGGTTGCTGTGAGCTACGCTAATGCCACAGACTCACTCTAGCCAGGGCAACAGAGTGAGAGACTCTGTCTCAAAAAAAAAAATTCCTTTCTTTGTTGTCAATCCTCATTGTCTAAATAATTGGATCTTTGTGTGATGAGCAACTAGACCTAGACCGAAACCCCCTTGCAGTTTTGACAACACTTTTTAGTCTAAATTTAGATACCTATAAAATATTAAATGTTTAATATAAATACACTCTCTCCAAATATTGTTCTGATTGTGGGTAGGTAAGTTTTCTCTGGGTGATACTAAAAATGTGTTTTAAATGTTTTATATTCTGGGTTAAGGGACAATGTTGCTGGGGTGAAATGATACCTTGATGGTAGGCCTACTAAGTGCTAAAAAGGATTACCTCATTGACCAAACCTTTATCAGACTCCTCTGAGCCCTCTTCTCAACTAGACCTCATTCTTGACTTGCTATCCTTGGCCTGCTGCCCTTAGCCTGCCCAGTCCAGTTGAGTAGGAATCTTGCTAAGCCAGGTTAGCAAGAATTCACCTTCCTTGATACCTAACGAAGTTCCTCTTAGTAATTTTCTATCCACTGACTCCCTCACTCTGCCCATATTGTATTGAGTTCAGTTCAGCCTCTCTCGCCTACTACAATAGTCTTGAATAAAGTCTTCCTTGCCTATTTAACTTGTCTGTTGCAATTTTTATTTGACAATTCCAGCACTTTGTTGGGTATGGTAGTAAAAAAGTGTGTGAGACCTACCCTCTGCCATCCAGGAATGTTCAGTCCATGGGCTGTCCATTAATTCAAGGGCAGTTCATTTACAATGTTTACTATCTTGACCTCTACCCTGTTATTAAAAGCCTACAATTCCCTTGAAAAGGCAGGCCTGAGTCTGGACTTCTGAGGCTTTGTAGCTTTTCTCTCTGTCTTTCTTCTTTCTCTTTCTTTCTTCTTTCTTTCTTTCTTGTCTTTCTTTCTGTCTTTCTTTCTTTTATTTTTTTTGCCAATTTAGACGGTAAGGAAGATATGAAGATGCATGGAATCTTCTCTGCTTATCTGGTGAGAAAACAGGATGCTCTTAAGAAATAGATAGATTCCCTTCTTGCCGCCCAGCAAAATCAAAGGACAGATTATCAAGAGAATCCCAGACAACATTTTTTTTTAACACAGGCGGTCCTTCTAATAAGTTCTTTTTGTTGACACTCACAAGCTAATCAGTGTGTCCAATACCAAGGAGGCCTGTAAACCAAATCACTGTTGATCATGCTGTTCTCAGTTTAAGAATATGCCAGTTGGGTCCTCCAGGAAGGAGATGCTGAGAATAAGTTAGGAGTATAATAGGTCTGTTGAAGGAATAACTTCCTGAAAGATAAAAGAGAAGGAATTAGAATTGGGCAGGGAGAGTCTCAGATGGCAAGTTAGATCAAAGTCTTAGTCAACCCAATGGAGAGCTCCAGAGCAGATTGTTCATTAGAGGAGCCTCATATTGGACAGTAATGGTGAAGCCCTAGTAAGCCCAGCTATACTGAGTCTTTGGCTAGGGACTGCACAGGAAGAATGCAGACTCTACTCAAAAGCTAAGGTAGATCCTGAAAATGCTGCAGCTGAACGGCAAGTTCATTTCTGAAGGGAGATCTGAGTGACACAGTTTCACAACTGCCAAAAAAACAGACATCGCAGCATAATCAGGAACTTTCCCTAAGAGGAAAATTGCTGTGAAGCATGGCCTTCCTTCTTTCTGGGTACTGAGTATAACAATGGGAAAAATGATCACCATGGCTTTCTTAACCCTTAACTTATAAAATATAACATATAGAAAATTACACAAAACAAACATATACAACTCAAGAATTTACCACAAAATGAACAGCCACATAACCACCATCCAAATAAAGAAATAGAATATTGTCAGCATCCCAAAGGTCTTCCATGTCCCACCAACCCCTCCTTTTACCACAAAGGTAACCAATATTCTGATTTTATTATCATGATTCTCTGGGTGGTACTTTAATTATTCAGGTGAATATGTTAAAGTGAGCTTCTGCCCAAACTCAAAAAAAAATTGAATTTGGTGGTCATTAATATTGTTAATGATTCTCTTGAATATAAGACTCCTTTAAATCTTAAGGTCCTTCTAGTAGATCACAAGGAAACTCAGGGGCAGAGAATGAAGGTAAAGTAGTAGAGCCCTAACTGAGTTCATCTGAAATTGAAACAGCACATGTAAAATTATAAGGTATATAAACAGAGAATATGAGAGTAGATAGTTAACTATATTCTGATTCACCACCAGGTTTTCAGAAATACTTTGGCACAGATCAAGGTGAACTTATTAACACAGACCATTGTCAAGGGCAGGGTTCCCCCAGAGACTCACAAGCTTACTTCCCGAAAGTGCAAAAATTGTCTTTCCCTCTCTTAAGACTATTTTGAAAGTAGCTGGTTAAGGGGTCCAGGAACCAGGATTCATCTCCCACATGCCCTTTATTAATCTTTTCTTTAAAAGGATTTAAAAATAATATATTCTTATAAAATTAAAATTAGAACTATACAGAATTAAAAAGTAAAGCTCCTCTCTTAGATTGGATTTCTCCCAAATAGACCCTGAGATTAGAATTTAAGGGCAAGTAGTTTATTTGGAAGGCCAAGGAACACAGTGAGGGAGTTGGGAAATGACACAGGGGAGGAAAGGAAAGTCAATAAATGATGATGTGTCAATGAGTAGGTTCTCAGGGCACAGTTGGGGCTCTATTCCCATGTGTGGGATGAAACAAAGGTTGGCAAACTACAGCCCAATCAGGCCCACTGGCTATTTGTATAAAGTAAAGTTTTAATGGAATAGAGCCACACCCTGTTTTGTTTACGTGTTTTCTATGAGTTGAATAATGATGAAAAACAGCGTTACCCTCAAAGCCTAAATATTTATTCTCTGGCCCTACAAAAAAAGTTTGCCAGTCCATGGTATAGAACATGCCTCAGAGTTCTTCCACCTGAGCGTGAGAAGCTGTAGTATTTATCCACCACCACTCATTCCTCATTGGCTAAGAGCTGAGGGTGCTAACTTCTCAGACTTTCTGGCTGACTCTGTAGACTGAACAAGCACACTCCTGTGTCCAGAGGACGCCCTCCTGTAGAGAGTTGCATGTACTTGCAATAAGAAACTGTAGGCATGTATAGGAACAATAAATACCAAGGAGATATAAGCAGGAAAATGATACCATCTGCTACAATTCCTGTCCCACATACCTGTCAATTCCAAGCCCCACAGGTAACCACTTTACCATACAGTTTGGTATGTGTCTTTCCAGATGTTTCTCTATGTATACAGAATATGTTACACATATTTGGGTGCACTGATTTATTTGGGAGTTGATGCCAGAGAAGGCATGAAAGAGCAGGGAGAGTGAAGAAATGAAGGAGAAAAATCTAATAAAGGTTTAGGTTATTTTGCTGATAAGTGCAGGAGGCAACTGAGAACCCTCTGAGTGCTTTAGAATTGTCCTCTTGTTGCTGGCTGGACCGGAGGGTGTTAACTTCCTCTTACTATGGGGCTTCCCTCCTTGAGGACTGAATAAGCTTCTATGACTTTGGTGAAAACTCTGAGGCAAAAAAACTAGAGCAATAAAGTAGGCATTTGAGGTGGAATGTTGACAACACACATAGAAACTCTCCAACATAGTTGCACTTGAAATCAGGGCTAGGCCAGGGGACTGTGGCTAGGGGAACCAAAATTGTCTACTACAAGACTAAATAGTGCTTATGTAGTTAATTGCTTGTATGACCCTAGCAAATCTAGCCAGATGAGAAAACAGTCAATTGTGGAAGCAATGAGTTATAAGACACTCTGAGATAGCAACTTGTCCATTCACTTGCCTTTGGAGAGGCATACCCATCAATTATCTTAGCCAACCATTACAATAGACATAACATCACTGCCTTCTTTGTTCAGTTCTTTTTTAGCCACCAAGTTTTAAATGCCATCTATGCTTTCCTTACCTAGTACTCAAAACATCATGTACATCTGTGGTCCTGATATGAAAGGAAGTGATTGTCATATTATTCATTCCTCTGCCTGAAAAAGTAAACGTATGCATCTTTGTCATAAGCAACTCACAATGATGTATAGATTTGATCACTTTTGCCAACTATAGATAAATGAGTTATATTCAATTTGGATGATCCTTGCTTCTCTGAAGATAAATTTCAAGAGGATTGTACATTCATGACTCACCTGCTTCTCTGGTCTTAAGCCTTTAGAGAGCATGCCTTGGTTGTCACACTCTTTGCCAAACACTGTGATTTGGGCTAAGCAGACATTCAACAGCCATTGTTGAAACTAAGGGTTAATTCCTTCATCAGTACTTTATAGTATCCAACTGTGACTTGACCAAATACATCGTCTTGTACATTGTGAGTTTTCTATCCTGCTTATTCTAGGCAGCTAAGGAATACACCGGGCCAAAAATAAAATTCTTTCATGCAAAGTGGTTAGTACTTCAGAAACAGCACTGCAAAAATACCAAAAACTTAATTCACATCGCTTGACTTGCGATGTGTGGAACTCAGAAGGCAGAACATGTTTATATTTATTTTACCCATTGATCTGTCAGTACAGATCAGAGTGAGAGATGTGTACAAGGAATGATGCAGTAGGGCCTCTGTTTAGTTATACCTTGAACCTCACACAACAGTCCAAAACAAGAGCAGAAGAGCCAGGAGCTCAGTAGAGGCCAGATCTAGGAGTGTCTTAAAGTAGCCTGAGTTCAGACAAAGGCCCATTTAGACCAGCAGTATGGAGATCTGATGATGAGGAATCATGCAGGGGTGGGGAACCTGTGGCCTTATGATTTCAAGATTGTTCTTTTTTAAGTACCAAAGGAGGCAAGTAAAGCTTCATCTTTCTCTGCTGCACCCCTTTTAATAAAAGGATTTTTTCTGTAAAATTTAGATTCCATCAAAAGGCCACACTTAAAGACCTAGAAGGCCACAGGTTCCCCACTTCTGCAGCAGTAGAACATCAAACACCGTTAGGCAAGACCTCTTGTATACTAAGAGAAACCTGTCCCTACTTTGGAAATCTATGAGTACCAGCTGTTAGCTATAGCCCTTTAGAGATAGATGACTGTGTGGTTATTTTGGAAGAGGGGGTTGCTTGAGGAAGTTGGGGGTGGATGTCAAAGGAGTTATTATAATTAGGCCAAGATTAAATAAAAATGTTTCAATGAAAGATTTAAAGAGATAAAATCCCTGAACGTGGAAATGACTTATTTTTAAAGAAGTCATAGCATTGAAGTCTTGGGCTGTGACAAAAATGGAAATGGTACAACATAAAAATGACCAGGTGAGAAAAGCCATGGCTGAGTTTTACTTCAGCTCCATGGAAGATTTGGAAATGATTTTGGGCCCAGTGGCCTTTAGCTTCCACAGACTCACAGAAGCAGACATGGTGGGGTTTTTCATTTGTTTGTTTCTCAGGGATAAGTCCTAGAAATGTGCCCCCCTTTTCATGACCAATAAAAGAAGGAATCGTACTACTCAGTTCATCTCAGTTTCATGCCAAATATGTCAGCCATCTGTAGATGGATTGATTACTAAGTTACAGGTGAGTGTGGTGTTAGGTGATTTTTTTTTTTTTTGATGAAAAAAATTATGGATGGGGATGAAAGCTAAGAATTGCATAGTGTAGGCAGCTTTTGGGAGATGACCTTTTACTCATCACCTTCACTGCTGAAGCATAGGGGTTGTTTTTAGCATAGGAAAGATTTAAATTATAATTAAGAGGCATTTGTAACATTTATTTACACTGGAATCCTTGTGGCATTGGCTCCTCTTTTTTCTGATGTCATCAAAGTTGTCATGGGAACAAAGAATCAGCAGCTTAGAGCATCCAATTCTCCCTTCAAATACTCATCATAAAAGAAATTAAAAAATATAAAAATCTGAGACAAGAGAACTCATTTTGGGGCATAGAGGCAAATTCTGACACCTCAGAAAAAATGAGGTCTATATAAAGAAGGGCCAGGGAGGGAAAGAGAGGAATGAGAATATTTGCAAGCAAGAAATCAATACTTGGCAAATAAAAGCATTAAAAGATCATATTATTACACCTGACCTCTTTAATACAAACCAAAACAGTATCTGTTACCTCTCAACCTGATAATTAAAAACAAGAAAAGAAGTGATGTAGAAGTGCAGCAGAAACAAAGAAACAATTAAGAGGCGAATAGTCTTGTAGTCTCAATTAGTGACAAGGTGACCTAAGAGATGTTCAGAGCAGAAGAAATACATAATGACTCCTTTTAAAATAAACCAAGCATATTATTTTAAATGAACCGTCGGAAATAAGAAAAAAATGGATAGCAAAAGCAAAAATTGAATTGCATGATGGAGTTCAAGTACAAATTACCATTTGTTTATTTTTCAGTCTCTTTTACAGGAAGGTCAGAGAACTCAATACTGTATTAAAAGGCAATTTTTATGCCTGTGAGTCTAGTATTGCTGCTTATGTAATCATCCTCTTTAAGTGGAAAAGACAGATCAGCCTAGCTATGGGCTTCAGCACAATCAATGTCTGTCTCACACAAACCTCCAGACTTCCTAAGGATTTTCCAACCATTCTGTGCTTTTTTTGCCTGTGATAAAAAAAAGTACTGGTTAAGGAAAACCTATTCCATGGAGGAATGAGACCAACCAAACGCTGTTTGCTTTGCTACCAATTCTGGGGATCATGGTACAGAGTTAAATCTTTGTCTTGTTGGGGTATATGGAAAAAAGGGGAAAAAAGAGAGGTAAATGCTATTTTCTTCTCATTTAAGAATGTAGTTAGTGGGCATATTGACATTTTAATCATTGGTTTCAACTCGTTGCTTTTTTGGATTAAACAAGTGCCTTTAAATGCCACCTGAGTTTTAAATGGGAGAGGATGTGGGTTGTAGTTTATTTTCAACCCTGCTTATTTATTTCTAGTTAATGGAAATTTCTAGTTAATGGAAAGGTGAATTGTTGCTAGCTGTAAAAATGTATAGAAAATTAAATCGACATAACCCATTAGCACAGTGAATAAAGGTATAGTATAGATAAGAGGAACTCATAATCGAAATATTTTAAATTAAGGGGTATATGAAAGCATATCAAACATGACTCCATAGAAAATATAACTACACAAGGATTCAGAAAACTTGTGGTTTTTTTGGGAGGAGTCTCTGCCTTTGTGAGTTTTCTATTTTCAAATGATTCTCTGTAATAAACCACCTTAAAATGTGGTAAACTGAAACTATAGTTGTTTATTCTCACTTATGCATCTGTGGGTTGGATAATCAAGGCTGCACTTGGCTGGGTGGTTCTGCTTCAATCTGTGGCTTCAGCTTGGCTTGATCCCTTTTTGCCAGGACACAACTCTGAAATATGAGCTTTGAAATTGCACAGATCTTATTAAAATCTCAGGTTTCTCAAGGACTAGCTATGGCTCTTGAGTAAATCACTAAATCTGATTTTCATATTCTTCCTTGTATTTACTGCCAGTGAAAATATTATCTGTTGTAGCAAACAACTGCAAAATTCAGTGACAACACAATAAAAGGTTTTTTTTTTTCTCATTTCTGATAGGATCTTATGCAGTTCAGACATCTATCCTGAGCAGCTTTCTCTTCTAAATCAGGGCTTAGCAAACTATAACTCATGGGCCATATGTGGCCAGCCCCTGTTTGTATAAATAAAGTTTTATTGGAACATAGCCACATCCATTCATTTATGTATTGTCTATGGCTACAATGGCAGAGTTAAGTTGTTACAACAAAGACAGTATGACCCACAAGCCAAAAATATTTTCTACCTGGTCATTTATAGAAAAAGTTTGCTGACCCTTGCTCAAAGCAGTAAATCAAGAATCCAGGCTCCTTTAATAATGATTTCACCATGATGGAGTCTTTTGCCTTTAGATACTCAGAGAAGAGAAAGAATATGGGGAAGGCATACTATTTACTTCACTACCTTCACCTAGAAGTGAAACATACCACTTCTTCTCACAATTAATTGGCTAGAACAAGTCACTTGGCCAACAAAACAACAAAGCAGGCTGGGAAATTTACGGGATATTTTAAAACTTTCCATCTGATGAAAAAGTGAAAATTAGTATTTCTAAAAAACAAAAAATAATCCCACATAACACTGATGAATAGGAATATTCAGACCCTTAAACACTAAAATTGGTAAAAGCATGAAAATAAACATTCAATTCAAAAAGTAAAAAAGATATCAAACAGAAGAAATAAATCCTAATGTCCAATAGCAGAATGGGGTGACTATAGTTAGCAACAATATATTGTATATTTCAAAGTAGCTAGAGGACTTGAAATGTTACCAACACAGAGAATTACATTCTTAGAGCAATGCTATGTGCCCAAAGTGCTTTTCCCCCCCGCCCTCTCAACTCTGATTGAGTTGAGTATGACAAGATTCACCCAATGTTTATAGTCAAGGTGATGGATACTCTAAACACTCTGACTTGATCGTTACACATTCTATGCATGTAAAAACTACTCACATATACCCCATAAATATGTAAAATATTAGATATCAATAAAAGAAAAAAATTTCTTAAAAAAAGAAAAAATCAACAAAGCAGAAAGAAGGAAATATGAAATATAAAGTAAAATATAAGAATTAGGAAAGAAAAAACAATAGAACTAATATATAAATCACAAGCTAGTTCCTTGAAAAAAATAGAAAACTACAGTCCAAACTAGTTTAAAAAAAAAAAAGAGGAAAAAGCACAAACAGAGAAAATACACAAAAGACAAGCTAGAACTAACCACTGAAATAGAGGAGTCTTTTTTTAAAATTGTGAAAGTTGATTATAAAAATTGGGTCAATTTTGTCATACCCAACTCAATCAGAATTGAGAGGGACAGGGGGAAAAAGCACTCAGGGTATATAACATTGCTCTAAGAATGTAACTCTTTGAAAGCCTGGCTGCTGAAACAGCCTGCTATAATCCTAAGATTAGTAAGATTTGTTTTACGTAGTAGCTGCTAAAATGACCAGCTCTGACTCTAAGACTAGTTTTACCTACCACCATCACTCACCAATCAGAGCTTGCCAGCTCCCAAAAGCTTCTCGCGTGCCAATGGGCTTCCTTTCAAAGCAATGTGCAACATTTCTTTTTCTAATAAAACTCTCAATCTTCTCTTCGTTCTTTGGACATACAAAAGAGCACTCAGTCTGTGTATATGCCCTGAATTGCAATTCTTCCTTTCCAAATAAAATATCTTAAATTTAGAGATTTGTCTCTATATTATATTTGACTCTGACAAAATCATAATGGATTGAATTACAAAACTCTATGAAAAAGAAATTTAAAAACCTAGGTGAATTAGATAATTTTGTAAAAAAATATAATTTGCCAAACTCACCCTAATTGAGATAAAATGTTTAAACAGGCCAATTTCCATAGACTAAATAGAGCAAGTTAGTAAAGGGCTCCCCAATAAAGCATTAGGCCCAGATATTTTCATAGGCGAATTCAGCCAAACTTTCAAAGACTAGAAAATCCTCAAAAGTCTCAAAAAATTTCAGAGCACAGAAAAAGAAAAGTTTTCAAATAGTTTTTATTTAATCTACTAAATTTTGATACCTAAACCTAATAATCATTTAACAATAGTAAGAAAACTACAAACCAAACCAAGTTATGAATTTTTTGTTTTGTTTTACCTATAATCCAAGCACTTTGGGACAACTTATGAATTTTCATACAAAAATCCTAAATGAATATAAGTAAATTGAATCCAAGAACACCTTAAATATTGGATGCCATGACTACATGGGTTTATTTCAGGAATAACAAAACAGTTCGATATTAGAGGATCCATTAATACAACTCAGTATATCAATAAATCTAAGAAGAAAATTTATATGATCATCTCAGAAGACACTAAAATTGTAATGTAAAAGTTCAACACCTATCCCTAAAAACATTGAGTGAAATAGGCTTGATGGATGCTTCCTCAATGTGATGCTTCCATCAGCTTCAGGCCAGCATCTTCCTTAATGAGGAAACACTGAACCATTCTTGCTGAAATCAGAAACAAGGCCCACTCTCTCCTTTTCTCTTCAACATTGTATTGGAAGTATTTTCCAGTGTAATGAGACATGAGAAAACAATTAGAGGCACAAGATATGAAAAGGAAAAAATAAAGCAATCTCTATTTGTAGATGATACTATAGTATCCCTTTAAAATGCCAAGAGAATCATTAAAAAATTCAAACAATAAAAATTGAGTAAGGTAGCAAGATGTGAAATAAACATATAGAAATCAAATGCAGACACACATATAGTCAAATAATAGTCAGAAATATAATGAATGAGAAAGCCACATTAACGATAGCAAAAATAAAATAAAATATCATGGGAAAATCATAAGCAATTTGCAAAGCACTTGTGAAAGAAATAAAAGTAGTTTTAAACAAATGAAAAAAGTATGTTAGTTTTTGGATAGAATGATTTAATATTATACAAATGTCATCTCACCCAAGTTAATATACATTAGTTTGAATCATATGAAATTACTAATAATTGACCATTTTTGATGTATCAAAATAGCTATCTCATGGTTCAACCCATACTTAAGAAAAGAAAGGAAATAAGTATTCATTTAGAATTTGTTAAAAAAACACTAGAAAAATAAATCAGAAACTAATTTTTAAAATGGCTGCTTATAAAGGTAGGAAAAAGGAAGTACTGATAAAAGAGATGTATAAACTAAAAAAAAAGTCCTAAGCCCCACAACCAACAGAACAGACATTCTTTTGGCCAAAGGGACCCCAGAAAAAACTGAAAAACTGAGTTCCTAGTCACGTTGGGAAGGGAAGTCAAACATGCTTCATTATACCCTCTCCCATTTAGAATTTAGGCACAACAACTAACCAGCATTAATATTAAAATAGAGATCATATGACTGACAAAACAGACTCTTTGTGGCAATAAGATACCAAATTATAAACAAGACCTAAGGCCATGCAAGGCAAGGGTTAAGTCACAATCCATAAAATCTAGTTAAACAGGTCTTTTTCTGTTGGCATGGTGTCAGATAACAGACCCCCTTATCTTAATTAAGCATTCCTTTCTACTGACTCCAAGTTTTAGACAGACCCTTACTCCTTTAACCAATTACAAATTAAAGAATCTCTGAATTCACCTATAACCTGTAAGCCCCTGCTTCAATATATCCCACCTTGTCAGGCCAAACCAATGTATACCTCCCATATATTGATTTATGATTCTACCTGCAATTCCTGTCTCCTTAAATTGTATAAAACCAAACTATAACCTGACCACATTTGGGTACACTTTCTCAGGACCTCTTGATACTGCTTCTCCAGGCCTTAGTCACTCATGCTGACTCAGAATAAACCTCTTTAAATTATTTTACAGAGTTTGTTTTTTTTCTATTAACAGAGGGAAGTGTGTCTTCTTTGAAAATAGTTTTTTAAATGAAGTTTTGATTTTTGAATCATGTAAATGCATTACATATACAAAAATAAATTTATATCAAAAAGAAAAAATAAACAAAACTTAAAACTGAGCACAGATGGAAACAGATAAACCTAATCTTATATGAAATTAACAACCACACAAGGAAAATAGCTATTTCAAGGGAATTTTTGCATATATATCTGTACATCCTTAGACATTTACAAAGATGTACACACATATCTGGGTTTTTTAACACAAAAAGAACAGCAAAGAAATCTTAAACTTAACTTAGTCATTAAAATAGTATGAATATTGGGATTGTAATTTTGCTATCGTACGTATATTGTAGGATAAACAAGGAAATAAATAATTAACTTTTTAGGGACCAAAATTATAAGTGTTAGAGAAAAGAAATACAGAGATAAAATCAAATATTTAAAAAGAAACCCGGTGGTATTAAATTTGAATTAGAGGTATATTTTAAACAATTTAGTTCGTATCAATATATGCTATTTTTGTCCCTGAATGGTACTAGAAGCAATGTCCCAGTGGTATTGAAGATAGCTAGCACTCAGATCTCAATGTATAAGAACCATTTCCCACTAGAAAAAACCTACATAAAGAAAATAGTTGAATCCACATCCAGGAAAAGGGAAAATAAAAGGGGACCCTAAAACATTCTGTGCTAGCAAGCAAGGAAGGGCTTAAAAAATAATGGAGACATGTCAAAAGGATACAGGAGCCAGCATGAAAGGGATTACACTGGCCAAATCAGGGAAAATTTGAGCATCAAAAGACTAGTGACTATTAACTGATTATAAAACACTGAAAACATTTAAATGAATCCACAATGATAAATATGACTTTAAAAAGGTTGCTGTTTTGGGGGGACTTATAGTTGATTTCCAGCTAAAGAGAGAGACTTTTTTATAAATGAAAGTCAACTAATAAAATGACAGAAAATCACAATTCTGCAACATCCAGTGAAATATTTGATTCAGGAAAGATCACAAGTCAGTAATAGTAGCTGTGGTCAGGAAACTGGAAGCCTGAACATTTCAGGGTTACCTTTGGGGAGGCCCCCATGGTGTAAGGGCATATGATCAGGGTTATGTACCCTTAAAGGAAGGTCTGGCAAGGCCAGGCAGGTTGGCTGGGATCCAGTCAAGGTGCTAGTATCCTAGGGACTTAATTCTGAGAAGGAAATAAAAGTAGTCAGAAATGGGATAGATAGCAGAAGCCTAGGCCTACAGACTGGGTTAGTGGGGAAAGCTGCAGCTCAGTGAACATGAGTTATGTCCAGTGACAGCTCACTCACAAAGTCGAACAACTGTACATACAGCCCACTGCTGGTGAGTCTGGGGCTCCTTAGGACTCACGGTGAGTCACGGTTCTCATCAACAGGGGATTCTAGGAAGGCCCTGGTCAAGCTCCTCTTTATAGTCCTGAAGTTTTCTAAATGCTCACCACATATTTACTAAGTTTATTTTGGAAAAGGATAAAAGGATATAGTACTTTCTAGAAAACGCAGGCCCCTCCCCAGATTTCTACTGAATTTGACTCTTCAGTTTAACAATATCCCTAAGTGGCTCTTAAGCACCTAAAAGGGCTTGAGAAGCCCTGGCAGGGCAGGCACTTGTAAGGAACTTAGTGGAGATTAGTAGGGTGGGCACAAGTGGTGTCACAGAGCTAAGGAGGATGGTTCCTGGTACTTCTCAAAATCCCCCATCAAGCGTGCACCCTACTCTCCTCTCCTTAATCCATATCACCAGCTTGGGAACAGATGCTTCCTGCTTCTGAGGATGTGAAAGGAGCTTTAGGGGAATGGAAAGAGGGAAATGTGTCAAGAGAAAAGAAATTACCCTGATGACAAATAAGGAAAAGGACTGGCAGATATGGCTGGAAAAGAGACAAAAAATTGCTATGGCAGAGATAGAGGATGGATTTCATGCTGTTCCCTTACAACCTTAGTTGCAGTTTCCGTTTTACTGATGGCCTCTTATACACCAAAGTCCTAATCTAAAAGATTGATTCCGACAACCAAAATTTCAAGACTTTTAGGAGATGCCACCAAGATGACTTAGGGCGGGTTATATAAATTCTCTGTGCCTCAGTCTCCTCATTGGTGAAGTGGGAATTATAACAGTACCTACCTCATAGGGCTGTTGTGAAGATTAAATGAGTCAAGCAGTTTGCCCAACATCACAGAGCCAGTAAGTAACACAGCTGTGATTTGAACCCAGCCACGTGTCTCCAGCACCCATCAGTGGTTCTGAACCACTGTGTTATGCTGCCACTCAGCAAAATGCAAGGAGAGCTTAGAGTACTGAGAAGCAGTTCCACCTTCAATCATAGCTTTGATGAACAGCCATTTCCAGATCTTTCTCCTTTGTGATAATCCAGAAGCCTTAGAGAAACCTATGGTTTTCCTGCTTGTTGTGAAAAATCCCATTATTGTGGCTGTCCTCTGAGCACACTGAGGGCTAACTATGCTCAGAGGACAGTTAACTCTGAATTAACAGAGTGTGTGGGTGGGGATAAAAAAGCTTTGTTAGTGGCCACATCAGGTGACTTGGAGAGATGTTTAATCAAAGGTTAGTGATGATTTCATTCATTTGTACCACAGAGAAAGTCTCGGGGTTGAGTCTCTTGAATTGTGCCTGTCGATGAAAGCTATCGTCAAAGCAACACAAGACGAGAAGAAAAAGAAATAAAAAAAATAGGATATAAAGTGAGGACAAGTGTGAGATCAAAACAGCAAGAATTGCAGTGTGTTATGGTAAACAAACTCATAAGCTTTAAAATCAAACCACCCTGAGTGACAGAGCTGTGTGACCCTGTTAAGTACCTCCACCCTTCCAAGCTTCTATTTCTCCATCTCTAAAATGAGAATAATATCATCCACTTCATAAAGATTCTGTGAAAATTTCACAAGATAGGCTATGTAAAGTGTCTGTATAGAGCCCTACAGATGGTAGCCACTCAATAAATGGTAGCTGGTATTGTTTAGGGCATGTCACATAATATTAGATTTTTAAGGAGGTAATAGATGCAGCTCTGCACTCACAGCAACGAGGTGTAGAGGCTGTACATAAAGCCAGTGCTTTCATTTAGTGAAAAATACACTCACTAAGAGTAATATTTACAAATACCCATTTTTTTGTGTATGCTAGCTGCTCCTTATTTACAGAGTAAGTGAAGAGACAAATAAAATCTCTACTTGAAGAGCTTCTAGTCAGCTAAGTGAGACAGCACAATTACAAACCTAAGAGAAAAATAACATTTGTGCATAACCAAATACAAAGAAAGCCTTTCAGAAATAGGTTTGAGATCAAAGGTGAAAAAGTAGCATTAGCTCAAATTCTAAGCTTTACAACTGTATACATGCACACCACTGTTCTTTTGTCTTTTCAAATAATACTAATGATTAAAACTTAGACTAGAGTCTAGAATGTGGTAAACGCTATGTGAGTGCTATATATTTATTAAGTTACTTAGTACTATAACAACCATATGAGGGTGACCATTGTATTGTGCCCATTTTACAGATGAAGATACTGAGGTGCAGAGAAGTGAAGTAATTTATCCAGCATCACACAGCTGGATAAATTAAGAGGTAATGCTGAGATTCAATATCAGCCTGTTCCAGAGTCCTGGTCTTAGCCTAATGCCATAACATGTCAGATATTGAATCCATTTCCATCAACAGATAAGACCATTTGCATATATACATAAATGAAGATAAAGGCAAACTGAAGAAAAATTAAGTGTTGAGGGTTTTTTTCCTGTCAAATATAATGTGATATAACCAACATGGAGGCAGTGCTGGTATGACAGTAGTTCAAAATTTAATCCATTTAATGTGAAGAATGTTTCACTGCTATTGAGTTTGCTCTCTCAGTTTCCACGTGGCCAAGGATAACTCAAAGCATCTATGGATATGCTATTCCGTACTGCTCCTAAAGCCTTGAATAGTAGCTCTCAGGCTCGTCAAGCCAGCTGCAAAGTGTAGCTAATCAATTACAGCAACCAGAAATAGTATATATTCACAAGTACAGCAGCAGCCTTTAACCCACAGAGCAAGGCCATTTCAGAGGATAGAAAACCAAACATTGCAGCTGAACCTCAACTTTCACCCTGACTTCCCATCCTTGGCAGCCCCAGAGAAGTAATTTTCAGCTTAGTCTCTTGCTGATAGTCATCTGCGTCACAAAACTATTATCCACCCTGCGCCTTCCTACTTAACTCAATGTGTTCTGAGCCTGATAACCAGGATGGCTGTGGAGGCACTCAGGACTGAAGTTAATAGAGAGACTCAATTGCATTTCACCCCAGAGGGGGCTGCTTACAGGTCAGTGCTGAGATAATCAGCCAAGCAGCTTATGCCTCTGCCACCACAGCTATGGCCGCTGGTGGTTTCATAACCTGGGAAAATTCAAACACTTATTGACAAAAAAAGCGACGACAGGTAAGGTTGGGGGGGGGTAAACTCACAACTAATGGATGGGGGAAGGGCACGCTTGTAGCCCTGGGTTGGGCAAGGCAAAGGCATTATATGTAACCAAAATGTTTGTACCCCCATAATATTCTGAAATTTTTTTTGAAAAGTAACCAAAATGCTAGGAAAACCACCTTCTTATTTATTTAATCAAGATTGGGCACAGCAAGTAACATTTCCCTAGGCGTGGTTCTGTTTTTCTTTCCAATTCCTCCTCCCAAATATTTTATGTTAAATCTCAGTTTTTGAGACTGAGAAACAATGTTAAGTCAACAACAGCTTTCCCAGCCTGAGATAGCCATGGCTTGATCTCCAATAGAAAATGTCAGTGATAATAAGCCCTAATTGATTGCTTAAGTGGAGAAAGATGTGATCCATGTTTTTATACATTTTTACGGTCTTAATTTATCTCTTGCTAAGCCAAGAAGTATTTTTATAGAACTATTTTGTTCCAAGTACTGTGGTTTATATAGGATATATCTTTATCAAATATATACCAGATATGTTACACACTAAAGATTCAAGTAAATAAGACACAATCCTGCCATCACAGGTTTTGACTGTTAGCTGCATACTTCTACACTGACCTTCAATCTTACCTAGGATCATAGATTATACACAAAAGGGCTACTGTTCCAGGGGGGCAGATCCCTCAAAGGGAAAGAGGAAAGGTGTCAACATGACTTCCTTCTCTTTATCCTCTCTTTGTACAATGGAAAGCGAAATAAAGGGATGAAATGCTTTTCATTCTACTAGGAGGCCTTAAACATCAAAAAAAAAAGTTTGGATGTAATCTGATCATTCAATATTTTTAAGGAAAGAGGTGACTTTATTTCTTAGGAAAATATTTTAGACAGTTTAATCTGGAAACCATGCAAAATTGATAGAAATAAATATTAGAAATAAGAAGCCCAGTTTAAAAAAAAATCTGTGGAAATTAGGGAATGGTAGTTAGATGTAGTTGGGAAGACACATTTGCTTCTAGCCAAGATCAAATAATAGGACTATATGGACCCTCCCACCTGAAACAACTAAAATCTCAGACAAAAATATGCTATGAGGTGGTTCAGACATTGGATATCAGATAGTATAAGAAAATAATTCCTATGAAATGAGAGATAAATAATTTAAACCCTATAATTCCTGCAGCTTACTGTTAAGACAGAGTTTACAGGTCACAACACAGGCAAGGGGAACCCAGGAGGAGCCCAACAGTCTTCCTGAGTTAAGAAGATGAAATTGGGAGTCCAAGGAGGCCAAAGTGGGTAAAGTTCACAGGGCAGAGTAACAGAGAGGCGATAGATGCATAAAGACAGAGCTCTAGAGATTTGCAGAGGGTCTTCCTCAAGTCTGCAGCTGAGGACTGATCAGCACAATAGGGGAAAGAAAAAACTGCCTGGGGTTGGCCGGGCACGGTGGCTCACGCCTGTAATCCTAGCTCTCTGGGAGGCCGAGGCGGGGGGATTGTTTGAGCTCAGGAGTTCGAAACCAGCCTGAGCAAGAGCGAGACCCCCTGCCTCTACTAAAAATAGAAAGAAATTAACTGGACAACTAAAAATATATAGAAAAAATTAGCCGGGCATGGTGGCGCATGCCTGTAGTCCCAGCTACTCGGGAGGCTGAGGCAGGAGGATCGCTTGAGCCCAGGAGTTTGAGGTTGCTGTGAGCTAGGCTGATGCCACGGCACTCTAGCCCGGGCAACAGAGTGAGACTCTGTCTCAAAAAAAAAACTGCCTGGGGTTAAGAAGAGAACCATCCAAAATCCCTGCAGAGCACAGAGGGCTGTGTTTCTGCCCACCAGAGTGGAAAATCCTTGTAATTCACAGGACAATGGATTGAGTACTAAGAGTACTCAGAAGGGTATAGCCGCAGTAGTGGGGAAAAAATTAGTTTTAGACTAAAGGTTGATCTGGTCCCACCTAATAAAGCTTAAAAACAAGCCTTGAAAGGATTAAAATGTTTTCAAGTAATCTAACTACATTGAAGAACAAAGCTCAAGAATATTTTCAGGAAGACAAAAATATCCAGCACACAACAAAGTAAAATTCACAATGCCTGGCATCCAATTAGGAGTTACCAGGTATGCAAAGCAGCAGGAAAATGAAACTGATAATGAGGAGAAAATCAATTAGTATAAGCACACTCAAAAATGATACAAGTATTAGAATAAGTATATAAAGACATTAAAATACATATTTTTACTATATTTGATATCTTCAAGAAGGCAGGAAAAGATTGAGCATGTTAGAAACATAGAAGCTATACAAAAAACACATTAAAAGTTTATGGATAAAAACTAAATGTCAAAGACTTTTAAAAATGCACTTGATAGGGTTAACAGCCAAATAGGCACTAGCAAAGAAAACATTAAACTCCAAACTATTGCAATAGGGCGATAGGAGTTATCAAAAATGAAATATCCAGAGAAAAAACATTGAAAAATGATCATGGAGAGGGGCTTCAAGATAACTGACTATAGACATCTCATATTCACCTCTTCCACACAGAGGAACCTAAACAGTGGGTAGATAGATAATCACACTTCGTATAGATCATTCAAAAGAGAACACTGGAATTCATCAAAGAAATGATAGGAAACACCTAAAGCAAGGAAAGAGAGGGAAGTGAGGGCAACCTGCTTGGCCAGGATTGGCTGGGAGCCTGGAAAGACTCCCCAATGAGGGGAACGGTAAGTGAGAGATCCCCAGCAGTCCACATTCCCACATAGACTCCTGCAATCCTAGCTACAATAGAGCCCCTCGACCTTCATGGACCCTGACACTAACATAAGAAGTTGCCTAGAGACCATCCAATGGCAGTACTTCAGAGAGGGAGTTCATGCTGTATCCCACACACCTCTTCTCAGAAGCCACAGTAAGGTGTCATTTTGAGAACCCATCCCCAAACAGACTATATCCTGCCCTGGGGCTCAACGGCAAGTACATGTCCACATCCCTGGAGCACCACTGACATCTCCCACCCTGTGGCCACCACTGTGGCTAACTATGGCCACCAGGGCTAAAGAGCAGGACAGTGGCTGTGACCCTGCTGCCTCCAGGCAGTGGAGCCATGGCACATTTCCACGCATCCAGAGTAACCCACCCAGAGCTGCCATTGCTATACCAACAAGGCTGAAGCACAAGCTAAATGTGAATTTGCCACCTCCCTGCATACAGTTGCTGCCACTGAAAGCAACCCTACCCTCCCCAGTCTGCTGCCTCCCACCCAAGCATTCTACCAGGGGACTGAAAATCAACCCACCTCTGTTTACCATAGCCAGCACCTGTACATACCATTGAGGGGACTGAAGAAAGCATGCCCAGCTCAGCTTTACCCCTCATGCCAGAGCATGTAGTCAGGAGCCTGGGGATCATCCAGCCCAGTCCACTACCATTGGCACCTGAGCATTCTTCCCAGGGGACTAAGGTTGGGCACACCCACCTTGCCACTACCAATACAGTTGGCACCTACCTGCATGCATCACATGATGCCGTGGAGACCGGCCCACGTAGTTCATTATAGCTACTGCCAACATCAACACACAACACTTGGGAGGGGGTTGTTCTGCCACTACTACTGCAATCAGCCACACCATGCTTCCTTCCAAGCGGCCCCAAAATTCATCGATCTACCTAGCCCACCACTGCCACTATCAGCATTTGAGCAAGCCATCTGGAGGCCCAAGAATTAGACTGCCTGGTCCTGTTGACATGGCCATCAGTATATGCCACCCTAGGGCCCAAGAACAGGCATGGTCAGTTCACCACTGCTACCATCAGGGCCTAAATACTGGCCTACCTGTCATCCCTGTCCCCAGCAAAACTTCACCATAGCCTTCACTAAGAGTGACACACTAAACCATTGAGGAAATCACAAATACCACTAATGTTAGCTACAGCTGAAGAAATCATATAGTGACTATACTACTGCATGCACCAAGAATCAAAGCCACAGTGCCCTACCCAACCAACAGTATAGCTACATCTTCAGGAAAAAGTCCTTCCCTATGAAAGCAAATTCAAAAAAGTGGAAAAAGAGACTGTTACACCAGATGTGTAGATATCAGTGTAAGTACACAGGACATATGGAAAAGCAAAGAAATATGACACCTCCAAAGGAACACAATAATTCACCAACAACAGATAACAATTGAAAATAAATTTATGGAATCCTGGAAAAAGAATTTGAAATATTGATTTAAAAGAAGCTCAGTGAGATACAAGAGAATACAACAAAACTATACAAAGAAATCAGAAAAACAATTCAGGGTACAAATGAGGAATTTACCAAAGATGTAGATCTCATAAAAAAAGAACCAAACAGAAATTCTGGAACTGAAGAATCCATTGAATGAAATACAAAATATATTTTAAAGCTTCAACAATAGACTAGATCAAGCAGAAGAAAGAATATCAGAACTTGAAGACAAGTCTATTGAAATAACCCAGTCAGATAAAAATAAAGAAAAAATAATAAAGAATGAACAAAGTCTATGTGACATATATGATACCACAAAGTGCCCAAATATTCAAATTTTTGGAGTCCCATAAGGTGAAGAGCAAACAAAAGAGTTAGAAAAGCTACTTAATGAAATAATAAATGAAAACTAGGAGGAAATATTTGCAAATCACATATTTGATAAAAGACATGTGTCCAGAATATAGGAAGAACTCTCAAGTCACAATAAGAAAACAAGACAATCAAAGAAGAAATATGGATAGCAAATAAGCACACAAAAAGATGCTCAATGTCATTAGTCATTAGAGAAATTCAAATTAAAGCCATAATGAGATTACACACCTATTACAATGGCTATAAAGTTAGAAATCCTAACAGTACCAAGCATTAGCAAGGATGTGAAGCAAGTGAAACTCATACCCTCTAAATGGGAATGTAAAATGGAATATCTACTTTGAAAAAACATTTTGACAATTTCTTAAAATGTTATGCCTAAAATCTGTCCCAGCCATCCCACTTCTGGGTATTTATGCAAGAGAAATGAAAACAAATAAGCTCACAAAGACTTGTATGTTTATGGCAGCTTTATTTGTAATAGGCAAAAATGAAACAGCCCAAATGCCCATCAACAGATGAATGGATTAATAAACTGTGTTATATTGGCCAAGCGCGGTGGCTCACGCCTGTAATCCTAACACGCTGGGAGGCCGAGGCAGGTGGATCGTTTGAGCTCAGGAATTCGAGACCAGCGTGAGCAAGAGCGAGACCCCGTCTCTATTAAAAATAAAAAGAAATTAGCTGGATAACTAAAAATATACAGAAAAAATTAGCCGGGCGTGGTGGCGCATGCCTGTAGTCCCAGCTACTCGGGAGGCTGAGGCAGTAG
>NW_012143634.1:2702596-2707651 GCF_000956105.1 Propithecus coquereli | reverse complement strand
TTATTATTGTTAAAATTTTGTATTAATCAGGGTTCTCCAGAGAAACAGAACCAATAGGCAATGGATAGATAGATATCTTCTATATGTATCTCCTTTATATGTCTATTTATATATAGGTATGTATGTATATACCTCCTATTGGTTCTGTTTCTCTGGAGAAACAGAGAGAGAGAAAGAGATATTATAAGGAATTGGCTCGTGCAATTATGTGGGCAGAAAAGTCACAAGATCTACAATCGGCAAGCTGAAGACCCAAGAGAGCCAATGGTGTAATTTCATTCCTTGTCCAAAGGACTAAGAACCAAGAGAGCTGATAGTATAAGTTCCATTCTGAAAGCCAGCAGGCTTGTGAACAAAGAAGAGCCAATTTTTCAGTTTGAGTTCAAAGGCAGAAAAAGACCAATGTCTCAGCTCAAGCAGTCAGTCAGGGCAGGTGAAGTTCCTCTTAATAGCCCCCAGGTCTTCAATTGGCTGGTTGAGCCCCACCCACATTAAGGAGGACAATTGGCTTTACTCAGTCTACCAATACGAATGTTAATCTCATCTGGAAACACTCTCACAGACACACCCAAATAATGTTTGCCCAAACGTCTGAGCACTCCATGGCCCAGTCAAGTTCACACATAAAATTAACCATCACAAATGTGCACTTTAACATAAATAAAATTGTACAATTTTGACATGTTTATTAATCATTTTTCCCTTATTTTGTGAATTGCTTGCTTATGTCCTTTGCCCATTGTTCTAATGGAGGACCCATTTAAAATCTCTGTGCTTGATTAATTAAAAAGCCATATAACAATTAATAAGCATGTTGAGAACAGATATAAGCACCAATAATTCAAAACTATTTTTATTTTCAAATATCACCTTCCAGTGATTTTTCATTATGAAAGCTCTTTGTTGCATGGTAGCAGCCATAATATATAATTTTGTATTATGGTTTTTTGATTTATTTTACATCGAATATTAAAATATCATTTAACATCCTATTCTAAAATAAAAGTGGGGTGGAGAAGGCAACTTAAAGAGGACATTTGTTGAGACATAATCCAAGGTCAAAAGAAAGCTTATAGTTTTATTATGTTTCTTTCCCCCTCTTTACTTCCTCGGTAACTGTTTTTGTCCCTCATACTGCTTTGCTATTCACTCCTCAAATGTTTTAGGGCAGTCCAAGATTAAATAATTACAGCAAAGCCACCAGCTTTGACTCCTTCAGTAAGTGCTCACAGGGGCAAAGAACTTGCACATTGGAAAAATATAAGCAGGGCACTCTGTTAGCCCCTTGGCAATGCTGACACTTTGTGTAAACTTTGACAAGTCAAGGCAGATTGTCTTCTCAGATATAACTTGGCAAATTTTGCTCACTACAAATGGGTACTACATATACTAATTTGAATGGAGTTAGGCCCAGAGTATAAGATTCTGGAAAACAGTGTTTCATTTAAAAAAAAAAAAAAAGTCACATCCAATCAGGTCCTGAAAGTCACACACATAGCAAAGGACCTTTCAGATATACAGAGCCCAGCCTGTCTGAAAGGCTGCCTCTCTCCAAGGGCCTCAGGTTATTTCCCTTGTACCCTAAGCAGTTATTTCTTGAAAGACACAGCTGCAGACCAGCTTGAGGAGATTTTTCTTGAGCAAGGCAGACTAGGGCATTGGAAAAAAAGCTACACTTAGAATTAGAGACCCAGAAAACTGGGAAAGGAGAGTGACTTTCTCAAGTTTATACCTGTAATGAGTACTGGGACAAGGATACTAGTCTTGTGTTTACTAATGTGTTTATTTAACTATGTGTTCTTTTTGCAGATAAAGAACTACCTCACTCATGACTTGTAATATCTGTCAAATACTAAGCTCAATGCCTAGCATACAGCAGCAAATTGATAGTTGGTAGTGACTGGCATTACTATTATTAACAAACATAACAATTACATTTTCATGATTGTAGAAGAACCTTTCCTTCCCCATCTCATAGAATCATATAAATGTTAAAACTCCAGGATCTTAAGAGAGTAGTAATACAATTTGCTAATCTTACAGATGAGAAATCTTAATGCTAGACCTGGTCAACTCACCCAGCCAGTTACTTAGTTTTGGAACCAGAACTGGAAGCCTAGCTTCCTAGCCCTCAGCTCTTACTACTCCAACCCGCTCTAATTTCACTTCTGGTCTGCCTCATTCCCTGACAAGCAACTCTCACAGGCTGGTGTTCCCAGTGCCCACACTTCTGCTTCTTTTCAACCTTTCTAAAGGTTATTCTAGAGAAAGAGGGTAAAGCCTCCTTCAGTTTTACTCCTGCTCCATGATCATTCCTAGGAGGGTAAGGTGTGTCCATCCTGACCTCAATTCTCATACTTGCCTTGGTCATTTCGTCAACTAGAGCATCTTCCTTCTCCAGTTCTCTCTCCTTTTCCCCATTACCTGTGTTACAGCAAGTGTTACAGCGGGTAGTTCCGAGGACAAACCAAGTGGCACACGGAGAGTCAGAGAATCAAGGTTTATTCGCTGCGGGGCTCAGCGGGGTCTCACCACCAAATTAACTTTTATTAAGTTGGGGTGGTCCGAGGGGTGGGGTCTCAGGTGGCTAATGCCTGCCAGGTAATAAGTTAGTATTATGTTGATGCATCAGGTAATAGGTTATTTGATGTGCCAGGTAATAGGTTTAGTGTTATGCTGATGTGCCAGGTATTGGTTAGTATTATGTTGATGAGGGTCTTCCGTGAGAGGTGGGGGTCTCAGGTGGCTGATGCACCAGGTAATAGATGAGGGTCTTCCTTATCACCTGTGCCCTACCGTATCTCTCAGAATAATCCATGTATCTGGACACAGGATTGCTCATCCCCATTTTCATCTAAAATAGATTATTTTCCCAAAGGCAGTAGCCAATGTCTTATGAAGGAAGAAAGAACAGTTCATTCTATTTCTGCTTGATTAAGATTCACGATCATCCCTATTAACAGCACCTAATCAGAGGGCTTTCTTTGATATCTTGCTTCTCCATTTGCTTCCTAAAATGGAATCCATACAAATATACATCTTCCCTGGTACAGTCTGGACAAACAAACCATAGAGAATAATTATTAAAGTTTGGAAGGGATCATAGGCTCTCATCTCCTTATGTCATAGATAGAGAAACTGAGGCTCAGAGGGGTTCAATGACAGCTTCTTGGACCCAGGAATTGTGTGGTGGAGTTTACTGGATCACACACTGGGAGAATTGGTAAATGAGCCTTAGAAGTTTGATACTTTAGAAACATCTGCAATATTATTTTTCTTTTCTGGATATAAGTGAGGAAAGAGGAGGCAATATGACAGGCTGGCAGTGACAACAGAAAGCTATGGCAGCTCCCCTGGAAGAGATCAAAAAGATATTTTTGCCCTACCTTCCTCTGAGTTGTCAATATGCTGTGGGAAAGGGAGACATGGGCAGCACATCCCAAAGAGGGAGCGTCTGGATCACAGGTTTTGGAAGGGACTACAATCTCTATTTCCTGAGCTTTCCGGGAAAGCTGGAACACATGTGCCTGAATAAGAATCAGCTTACAAAGCCAGGTTCATCACCAGGGACTGTGAGTTTGCCTTATTTATGACCACTGAAGTCGTGTCAGTGAACAGATTGAGAATTGTGAGCACAGCTCATACCAGGGTCCAAAAGAAGCCACACACACATACATACATACACACACACACACACACACACACACACACACTCCCACACATATCAATGCCTTTTCCTTTCTGGTCATTGTACTTGTCTGTTTAACATTCTTAGAGGTAGCAAAAAGTTAGGGAACAGTTCTGGGACACGGACCTGAGTGGCCCAGATGACATATTCTTGAGGGCAAACACCAGATGAAAGCAATGCATATTTCATTAAACTAGTCATACAAGGGACTTGTGTGAGAGAACACTCATAAATGTGATAACTAAACGTGAGACCACGGAAATGACAGGACTAAAGCCCAGGTTCAAGTAGACAGTCCAAGACACAAAATCTATTTCTTTTTCCTTTTTACCTAGTTACTCCACTTTTGTCTTCAGTTTTTAGAACTTTGCTTTGCAGTATACTGTCTATGTAAATCACAAAAGATAAAACTTCTACATTAAATAGCTCTAATTCAGGATCATAAGAAAATAAGAAAATAATTCAGTATCATAATAAAAGTACATATGGAAGAGAGCAGATTGAACAAACTCGTGTCAAATACATGTTTTTAAAGGCATAAAGCCACAATGTTTGGGAAAACAAGAGAGGACACAACAGTAACAAAATTTGGGGAACTGGAAAGCTGATGGACAAGCAGGCGTAAAAGATTTTAGGAGATATGAGAACACTGAATCTGAAGAGAGCAATAAGGAAAGAACACAATGTGCATCAACTTACAAAACAAAATCCCCAATGGCAGCATTATGTACCTCTAGAAGTGGGGGAGAATAGGGGAAAGGAAAGATCCAAAATAAGGAAGATGAGTTTATAATCTATTCAAGAAGCAACTGGGTCCCCAGATACACTCCTTCATTCCTTAAAACTTCTTCCACTCACCCCAGAACATTATTGGAGATTTATTTTCTGCAAAGTTCAAAAGTAGGGTCTTTGTGCCTGATGTGCTCCAGGTCAGTCAAGATACTGGACAGACTTCTCCCCAGACCTCCTTCTCACACTGCTCTCAGAATTCCAGTCACCATGCCTTCATCCTCAAGGCAAGCTACTAGAAGAGTCTTCTCTAAGGAATATGACCAACCGAAGAGTAAACTCCTAATCAAAATTTCCCTCCCAAAAATGGCCCAGGTAGATAACCCTATGGTGACATTCACAGTTGACAAATCCCACTCATCCTAAAAGCTTCCAATCAGCTTTCTAGTGTCCCTCTTGTAAATGTAAACAGACAGCCAAGGATCATCAGGTAAGCAGAAAAAAAAGCAATTAGAGGAAACAAGTACTTTGTTTAAGCTTTATTCTTCCTGCATAATCTATCAAGATCTCACAGAGCTGAAAATATAGTATAACCATGAAAAAAAGAATAGGACAAAGAGGAACAGAGATTTAAAAGA
>NW_012143634.1:2689536-2691361 GCF_000956105.1 Propithecus coquereli | reverse complement strand
TATGTTATATCCATACAATGGAATATTACCTGGTAATAAAAAGGAACCAACTACTGAGGCACACAAAATGGTCAAAATCTCAAATCATTATGCTGAGTGAAAGAAGCCAGACCAAAAAAACATAGTATATACCATATGACTCCATTTATTTAAATTTCTAAAAACTTTAATTAGTCTATAGTCACAGAAAGTACATCAATGATGGTCTAGGGATTGGGGGATTAGGGAAGAACAGGAGTGAGGCATGAGTAAAGCATTACAAAGTGGCAAAAGAACACTTTTGGGGGGATGGATATGTTCTTTGTCTTGATTGTGGTGACAGTTTCATAGGTGTATACATACGTCAAACTGTATCAAATTGCACTTTAAATATGTGCTATTATATGTCAATCATACCTCAAAAAAGCTATTGAAAAATAAAAATGGTCGGCAAAATACTGGTGTCACTACCATAAATGCAGAATTTGGAAAAGGACAGCTGAGTGTTGCTAATAGCTATATTCGATGAACTCACCCCTAAGCCAAGCTGTAACGAGAATAAAACTTTGAGCTAAACTAAGGAAGAACAGAAGGCATGCTATAAGAGAGCCTTGGAATTAATATGGAATATTAATAGGTGGGTATTGCTATTAATGTGGAATTAATGTGTTGAAGGGCCTACAACTGGGCCCTCACTACCTGTTGTCTACAATGTTGGTCAGCACCATTGCTGTTACTAGCACAATCTTACAATGTGAGAGTCCTGGAGTAAGTGCAATAGCATTAAGAGGGCTCTGGGGCCAGGATCAGATAAGGAAGGCAGCAGGAATTTCTATAACAGTGTGTTCCTAGAGGAGTCTTTGCCAGGAATTCAAATGAGCACATCCTTTTTCTGAAACAATGTTTTCTGACTTTATTTTTTGATAACTCTATAAAGAATTCCCGTTCATTGTAAAATAAGCAAAGAAATAACATACGGCAGAAAGAGATTTTCTTTTATGTTCCTAATCCTTGTTCCCAAAGGTAACTACTTATGTATGCACATTTTGCCAGCCTTTATTTATGTAACATATATACACACTTTTAGATTTCATTTTGATTTTTACAATGATGAGATCATAACTATACGCCTTTTTGGAAAATACTTTATTCACTAATCAACATGTCAAGGACAGCCTTCTTACCAACTCACTTAGGCCTTCCTACTTCATTCTTTGAAGTAGACACATTCATATTATTTATGTACTATAACTTCTTAACCATTCCTTTAGTGATATAAATTTTGATCATTTGAAATTTTTGTGTTTACCAGTAGCTCTGTAACTATAATCCTGTTAAAGTCTTAAGTACTTGTGCAGATGCATGAAATTTTATTTTGCTGGTTATTCCTAAGTGCTTTAAAGAGGTACTTATTCACACTTTCTCCAACTTTGTAAGTACCTATTTCTCCACAGCTGTGTCAACACTGGATTGTATCCATTCTTTAACTTTTTCTAACATGATATGTGTGTTAGTTTGCTAGGGTGGCCATAACAAAGTACCACAAACTGAGTTAGCTTAAACAACAGAAATTTATCATCTCACAGTTCTGGAGGCTAGAAGTCTGAGATCAAGGTGTTTACAGGGTTGGTTTCTTCTGACAGCTGAACTTGTCACATGTTCCTCCCCTAGCTCCTGGTGGTTATTGGCAATCTTTGGTATTCTTTGGCTTGTAGAATCATCACCCTCGTCTCTGTCTTTATCTTTACATGACATGGTGTTTTCCCTGTGTCCGTCTGTCTCCAAATTTCCCCCTTTTTTTAAAGACACCAGTCATATTGGATCAGGGGCCCACCATGCTCCAATA
>NW_012143634.1:2649675-2670980 GCF_000956105.1 Propithecus coquereli | reverse complement strand
ACATAGGCCTGACAAACTCTGGCATGGATTTTAAATCCTGTTATTCAGAGCCCATATCTGTCATCCTTTCTGCTGAGCGGGCCATTCTGATAATTGTTTGGCTTTTTAAACTGCTGAGTCAGCCCCAGAGAGAACTGGCTTTCTGTCAGCCTAGTAGTAGAAGCATAAAGTCCAGGTTAGGACATCAGTTCTGCCAAGTTAAAGGCTATTATAAATTGGGGATTTATTCAAATAAAGCTTTCAGAGTGGTATAGGCTTCTCGGTGGCATGAGTCCTGTTTCCATGGAATATAGCAGGGAGATTATCACATCCTAATTGCCCACTGGCCTTTCCACCTTTTGGCCACTTCTGGAGCCTCATAGGACCCTGCTTCCTGAAAGGGTGGCACTATCTGACCCACAGCTTTATGGGACCTCAAAATAAATTTTCTCAATACACAGAGATAATGAGCCTTTGAGACTTGAGTCATATTGACCCACTACCCAGATACCTTCTGAGGACAGACAGTACTAGCCGTATTACCTTGGTACTTGCTAGCTTCTGTCACAGAGGTTGGTTTGCTCTTCATTCTGAAATTTACTGTGATTTGGGACTTCTGCCCATATAACCACTGACTTCAGGATCCCTCTTGCATACTTTTCGGATTAATGAAAGAGGGTGTTACAAGTAATGCCCTACTTAACAAATGCATTAAAGTATGATTTTAATCTACTCTGTTTAGCACAAAAATTTGGAGAATTTCTCAAAGATTGGTCCATGAGACACTTATATCAGGATAATGTGGGAAACTTGGATCTTAAGTCAGGGTTCCACGTAAGTACAGCCTAATACAAAAGCTGTTCTTGTTTGTTTGTTTTTGAGACAGAGTCTTGCTCTGTCACCCTGGCTAGAGTGCAGTGGTGTCATCATAGCCTCAAACTCCTGGGCTCAAGTGATCCTCCTGCCTCAGCCTTCCAGTAGCTGGGACTACAGGTGTGTGCCTCCATGCCAAGCTAATTTTTCTATTTTTAGTAGAGATGGGGTCTCACTCTTGCTCAGGCTGGTCTCAAACTCCTACCTCAACCAATCCTCCCAGAGTGCTAGGATTATAGCCGTGAGCCACTGTGCTAGGCCGAGACAAAGGTTTTGATACAGGTAGTTTCTTAGGGAAGTGAACTCAGGGATCAGGAGTGAGCACTTAGAAAAATAAAAGAGAAGGAAGACAAAAGAACACAAGGATGCATTATGAAGTTGGCCCCTTCTACTGATGACTGGTGTTTAAATTTGAAGAAATCTCTAAAGACCTTAATGGAATGGGGTCTCAGATCTATTCACCTGAAAATGAGAGAAAGAAGCTTTAATCCATTGGATCTCATCTTTTATTGGTCAAGGGTCACTTATGGAGTGTTAACTCTTCCATATTCTGACCTAGGCCGGTTGACGCCTTCTTAGGCAACCTGGTGGTCCCCTGCTCCCAAGGAGGTCACCATATTGACGCCGAACTTAGTGTGGACACCCGATCGGCATAGCGCACTGCAGCCCAGAACTCCTGGACTCAAGTGATCCTCCTGCCTCAGCCTCCCAAGTAGCTGGGACTATAGGCGTGCCACCCCGTCTGCCATCTCTTCCATATTCTGAATTACTCACTTGTCACTGCTGAGTGGGCTCCAGCAGGCATTCCATGCTATTGTGTCAGAGAAACCTGGGGTAAGAAGCATGAAATATGAGGTGCTGACTTGGGGTAAGGTGCTATCCAGGTGTACCTATGTGAAACAGACCAAAATCTACTTAGAACTGTTTCACATCAAGGCTACTGGAGCCCAAGATTGGTCCAAAATTATAGGCAGAAGCTTAAGGGATTTTGATACAGGATGTGAAAATGCCAGTTCCTGGTTATCATCCATTGTTATGGGTTGAATTGTGTCCCCTTAAAGTTCATATGTTGAAGTCCTAAACACCCAGTACCTCAGAATGTGATGTTATTTAGAAACAGGGTCATTGCAGATATAATTAGTTAAGTAATTCTTAACTTAGTTAAATTGGAGTAGAGTGGGCTCCTCATCCAATATGACTAGTGTCCTTATAAAAAGAGGAAATTTGGACCCACATGCATACAGGGAGAATACCACATGAATGCTGGAGTTATACTGCCACAAGCCAAGGAACTACCACAAATTAGGAAGGAGATCTGGAACAAATCTTTCTCTAGCACTTTCAGAGGGAGAATGATCCTGCCAACACCTTGATCTTAGGCTTCCAGCCCCCACAACTGTGAAATAATAATTTCTGTTGTTTAAGCTTCATAGTTTATGGTGATTTGTTAGAGCAACCCTAGGAAAGTAATACACCCATGATCTATTGGATCCCAGTCCCTGGGGGTATGGTCTATACTTCCACACTCTTAACAAAGTTTGCAGGCAATTCTATGTGCCCTCCAAGTTTAAGAAACCTGGTCTAGAGTGAAGTAAATATTGTAGTATCTGAGCCCCAGGGAGACTGAATCCAAAAAGGCATGCTTTTGTCCAAATACTCTTCTGAAAATCCAAAACAATACATTGGATGCAGAACAACACCTTGCATGTAGGGAAGGAATTCTCTTTCCAAAAGTTAACTCACGTAGCACACTTTAGGTTATGGTTGTTACTCAAAATCAGAAGCTGGAAAAGTGGTAAAGGAACAGGCTACAACGTCACTCCCACCCCAAAACATTTGTACAGAACAGAGTGGATAAATCAAGAGACACAATGCCCCTGTACTTTCTCAACCCCTATCAAAATACGGATATGTACATGCACATGTGATGCCTTATTGTGAAATAAATAGGAACAAAATGAAAACGATGCTTGGAAAAGGTAGCACATTATTAACCTGTTATTTCAAAATGTAATAGAAGTGTTCAGTACATGTCAATGTTAAAGAAAATACAGAGGAAAGAAGATACAGTCAGGAACACTAAAAAGGAAGCCATTGAAACCATCAACAGCTGCCTATTCCACCTTTCTTTTTTTTTTTTTTTTTGAGACAGAGTCTCACTGTGTTGCCCGGGCTAGAGTGCCGTGGCGTGGTCTTAGCTCACAGCAACCTCAAACTCCTGGGCTCAAGCAATCCTCCTGCCTCAGCCTCCCGAGTAGCTGGGACTACAGGCATGCACCACCATGCCTGGCTAGTTTTTTTTCTATATATTTTTAGTTGTCCAATTAATTTCTTTCTATGTTTAGTAGAGACGGGGTCTCGCTCTTGCTCAGGCTGGTTTCGAACTCCTGAGCTCAAACAATCCGCCCGCCTCGGCCTCCCAGAGAGCTAGGATTACAGGCGTGAGCCACCACGCCCGGCCGCTATTCCACCTTTGTAAAGAGTGAAGCCACCCGAGCAGGAATCAGGTCTCTCCCTCTCTGAAAGAGTAGACACATGGTAAGTGTTTGCTGAGTGCAGAAACATTGAACAATTTCTGAGACACAGAGTTCCTGCTCTTAGTGGACCCAGATTCTTGCTCCAGTCTAATGATTCCTCTATTATTTTTCAATCACTCTGCACATTGGTTGGTCTATGCTCCCATCTCTTGGGCACTATGCTTAGAGCCGAGATATAACTTGAAAGGATATGACTTTGAACTTTGGCTTTGGTTTGCTTCACCTGCTAGTGACTTCTTCCAACAGTCTGTAGTTCATGATACGCCAGCCTACCCCAGCACCAATGCCAACCGCAGTGAATGAAGTATCTACCCTTCCTTCGCAATTTTCCCTTGATCTCTGGTATGAGAAGGCACTCAGTAAATATTCAAATGAACTTTCAAAGAATGAACAAATGGGTGAATGGATATGGCATAGGAGAGCACCTGTCATGTGAACAATCATTTTTAGAGTGGGGGTAATGTAGTCTGGAAGAAGATGGTCACCACTTGAGAATTTTCAAAGCAATTTCATATAAATTACTGGAAACAGAGTAAATACCAAAGCACCTACAAAGTGAAAATATGGGGAAGTAGAAAACAAGAGGCTTAAAATGGAGCCTGCCTACAAGAGGAGAGGGGAACAGATTTGGAGGGATATGTAGAGAAGCAAAACTACTTTTTTTTTTGGTGGGCAGGAGGTGTTGGGAGAGACATTGAGAGAGAGAAAGAGGAGAGAAAGAAGAGAGAGGTGTAAGAGAGAGCCCAGAGAGTAGTTGCTTGACAGATTTACAACAATTGAGAAGGATTTCTTACAAGCAATAGGTTTTTCATTCCTAACTTGAGTGATTTTCTCTTATAACTAAATGACTCCTGAGTAAACAAAATGGCCACCAATAGAATGTAGACTCAGTGAGGGCAGGAATTTTTGTCTGTCTTATTTATACCAAGTAGAGCCTCATGCAAAATAGGGGCTAAATAGAGACATACATAAAAGCACAAAGTTGGAGACATGACCCAAGCAAAAGGATGATTTTGTAATCTGCTTGCCCTATAGCTTAAGTTTAAGGGGTTTCTAACTAATAAGGAAGGTGTACCAGGATATCATCCATGTGCCCCTCTAGACCTGTGCTTCATCTTTCTCCATCCTGCTCTCTGCCACAAGAGCCTAATCTGTATAAGGTATATCAGTGTCTTTCTTTACCTTTAGTTTCCAGTTAGGTTTGGCTTATGAAGGGTCTTGGTAGAAGACCAGGAACAAAATAAAGTGAGGTCAGGGTATTTATTTCTGTATCTCCTTCCCTGCTAGTTTGTCTTGAACTGGATGGGTTACTCAAGCAGAGACAACCTTCTCTATAAGATCTTGCCTTCTGCATTTCAGTAAGTGCTTTCTCATCTCCTTTCAGGCTGAGTAGTAGTAACATCTTTGCAGTTACCAGCGCTAAGCTTTGAGGTTCCTGCAATATCTTTTGTGGTTCCCCTATATACTCCCATCTTTATAAATAGTGCCTCTATTAATTCCCCCTTGAATTATCCTAATTCAAGAGCAACATTTGTTTTCTGTTGGGGCCCTGACTAATGCAGGAAGAATTCAAATTAGCTTTTTTTCCAGAAGAATCCCTCTAATGTACATCTTGGCCTCTAAAAATTACAGCTTATTCAAAATGGATTTTTATCTGAGATGATGTAAGGGGTGAAGGAGGCAAATATTCATGAGAGGGAGGGTTATGCTTGCTGATATATATGATGGCTACAGCAAAGACAAATCAGTGACTTATATTTCTGCAAACATTTCTTTGTTGTGCATGATAAATCAATCCATAACATACTATTCTGAAGAAGACCACAGATTTATAAACCTGGAAAAGATGTAAAAATTACTCAGCTTGTTCTTTGTATGAAGCCATCTATAACATTTTTTTTCCTGTGTTTGGAATGAGTATATGATGTCGGAGGTGGAAGGTAGGGAAACCTGAGAAATACTTCCCCTCAGCATTGCTTGGTTTCGTATATACTGAAAATAGTATGATTGTTTAATTATCTTATTTAGATGCATTTTAATGACCAGAACCTTAATTTTGGGTTCTATACCCCGAAGGAACTTGGAAATATGAGTGAGAGAATTAAATTAGGAGAAACTGATCTCTGATATGCAAATCTATTTAATTAAAAATATATTTGAGTTAAATAACTATAGATGGAAGTGTGTCCCATTGTAAATTTAGGTCAGCACATTGGACAGGCATGATTTTAATAAGTCATTAATCCTCCCTATTAACACTGTACAACCTTCAGGAATAATTAGAACCCCATGCCCTTTGAAAATAAACCCTTGTCCTCCATTTAGCTTACAATTTACTATGACAGAGGCCAATCGGTGTATGATTTACCTCTCTCTAGATTTAAGAGCACCAGTGTGATTAGAAGATTGTCTGAGTTTTCTCTGGCAGGCAGACATAATCTAGGAGTAGAAATTAGTCCAGAATTTTTCTCCTTAAGACAAGATACCTATTATGTAATTTAAGGACAATAGAAGGGAAGGGAAATAAGTTTCTTATAACTTTTTTCATAGTCACCCTCTCACATCAACAAATAAAGCAAGGATATTGGTCAGCACCTTTTTTCATACCTTTTCTCCAGGAATGTGATTTAAGGGGTCTAATTTGTCCCTTACAGCACCATTACTAGCAAGGTAAAGGTGGGGGAGTTGTAAGGAGCATAGTTTTGGAACCTGAGGTAAGAATTACAGCATTGCTATTTTACCTGGTACAAGCCCACAACAGTGAAAGTGTGGAAGAAAAAGGGCAAAGAGGCAAGTAAAGATAAGCGATGTGATTCGTTATTGCATTGGCCACAGCTTCATGATAAATCAAGAAACCAGAGAACAGATAATGTGGCATGTATGTCTCTGTGTACCAGGATTCCCCTGAAAGGTGCAAGAAGAAACCACATTTCACAGCAGTCCCTGGAGAGGAGAAAGGAAGAGGAATTTATCTGATCAGCTCCCTCATGTCTCCTGTTTTCCATTGGCTAAGGTTTACCCCCTGAAGAGCTAACTCCCCTTTACTTCCAGATTGTGTGATTCAGCCCCTTGGCAGCCTTTCAGGAAGCCAGATACCCCAGAGTGTGGTGTCTCATTTAAGTGAGAGAATTGGAGGGGGGGTTGGCATGGATCAGCTCAGTGTATGGGTTGTATGGGCCATGCAGGTCCCAGGATGCAACGTGACTCCAGCCAGCATGGGAATCTCAGCAAAGATGGTGATAGTGGAGGAGACTTTGAAGCAAGTGACCCTTCCAGAAAGGGAGAGGCAGTCAAGAGAATATGAGGAAGTACACAAGTTCATGTCCAAAACAGGTATTTAACAGACACTTATGACATATCATGCCACAAAACATCACCGCACCCAATTTCAGTATAGGTGGACAAGTCACTGCGCATTACCAATATCCCACATTCATGTGGGCACTGCTTTGCTGCCTCAGAGCTTTCTCCCAAGCCAAGGAAGGCTGATCAACTCCACACAGGCACAACCTGGAGAGACAGGAGTCTGCATACCTCCCAAGGGAAAACTTTAAACAATGGAGGATGAAAATCAACACATAAATGTCCCAGGCCTGATGGAATAATCACAAGGTCCCCAAGGAAACAGAGCCTCAGTTGCCCAGGAAAAAAATCAGCTCATTCATGCACATTTTATTGGCTTTTCCCGTCCATCTCTCACTTCGCCTATTTCCTTCTTTTGGACTAAACCACCTGTTCTCACATTCTTGTGTCAGGTTTTGAGATAGGCTAATAGAGGGTTTTTATAAGTCAGTAAAAGGCTTTTGGAACTTATTGCTAAGGATTATGATGTTAGTCCCTGAGGGAGAAGCATAGAAGTGCTTAGAGGTAAGTATGGGAATTGGGGGAGAAGCACATGTGGTACAGACTCAGCACCCTAATGAACAACTGCAAGGGATCCTAAGGACTGTGCTCTACAGCCATAAGAGAAGTGGTGAGGGTCTCTGTAGGTGTTAGCCACCAAGAGGCACCTACCTAAGCCCAGCCCTTGCTGAATGACCAACCAGTGATAGAATAAATTAATGACAGTATACCATTATAGGCCGAGGACCTGGTCTCTCCAATGGTTATCTAGCCCCACATAAACCTGAACCCTGTATGTTCCATGTACGTAACTGGAGGATGGGGAGCTCAAGTAATACATGAGACGAAATTTCCTAATGACCAAATCGTCAGGGTTCTGAACATATGAAACTTAATTTGAAGAAATAAAAGAATGCACTATTTTCTGTAACTGAGGGTTGCAGAGTGAACTCATCCTTGACGTACATACATGTGGTAAAATCCTGTTTTCATCTAAAAGCAGCAGCCAAGACTTGCACAAGAAGCTAATCTAAAGGGACTCTGGAGGCCACAAAGTTATGTCCTTGCCTGATGAGCCACTTTTGTTCATTCAAGTCCCAACTGACCTAGATGTTATAGCCACTGTATTGCATAGTCAGGTTAGAGTTTTGTTATATTGTACATCTTCCTTTCCCATTTCCAAAGGTAGGTAACCATTTTCACTCCTTGTAGCAGATGTTGTTGGTGACCTACCAATATTCTTGCCACTTTCATCATTCCTGTACATACTGATATCTTTCTACTGAAAAGAGGCTTTCTCTGGCTACAGTACAGGCTGTGCCTACAAGTGGGACAGGCTGGAATTTCCAAGGAGCCTGATGCCCTTGTGAGAAGCCTTCAGCCAATGATGGATGGGAGCTGGTGGATAAATACCTAACTTCCTTGCATTTCAGGTAAAACAACTCTGAAGCATTCCCTACACAGTCTCTCAGAGGTCCCCAGTGGGATCAAGTTTCAATTGCTTAGGGCAGTTAACTGCCCATCACCACATCCTCTGTTGGTTTCCTTCCATTCCATCCACTCCCCTACTGGTGCTTCCTGTGATCAGCTCTCAAATAAACCACTCAAATTTTTGTCTCTGGGTCTACTTTGGGGGTAGCACAATCTAAGTCACTCTTCTTCCTTGAGTATTACCAGTTCCAACTTAAGTCAAAGCAAACTGATATGCCCAGCTTGGAGCTGGAGTCTAGTGTTGTGGCTTCCGTGACCTCTTATCGATTCTATTCTGAGTGAAGATGCTAATGAATGAGTCACAGTTTCTCTAAAAGGGTGTGTGTGTGTGTGTGTTTAGATTTTCCTTCCCTATTGTAGGTATTAGTACTTTGGGCTTATAACTTCACCATTGAGGCCTGAACAAAACAACTCTCAATCTTTAGGATAGCGATTTTTTTTCAAATTGTACAACTCAGAGCCCTTTCAGGGGCACAATGTGGGAATGATGGGACTTTGGAGATCTGACTTCCTCCACTTTAGTCAGAACATCAGAACATCCCCATATCCCCACTTCCATCTGTTTGATATACTTAGGAGGAAATAAACATATGTACACACATATATACACATACATACATATGTATGTGTATATACATATACTCAGTCTAAGATAAGTACAGGTAGGACATATCTACATCATGTGCCTCCTGATATGATACACTAAGAAGGACATAGCACTATATCATTGATGTCCCTATTCTATTAATGAAAGAGCAAGCAAACAAACTCAAATTGAGGGATATTTGGTGATGTGCTAGAACTGGTTCATACATACCATCTCACAAGAGCCAACCATGCACAGTTCTTTCCAATGGCACACATTCAGCAATATCGCATGGCTAGCTTGACATCAGCCATGATAAGAATATTTACACCAGGGAAATCAGCAAATGCTACACAGCAGGACTTTTTTTTTTCAGAGAGACATCTGTTAAACATTTACCAGCACACTGCTGGATATTCTACAAAATAATTGTCCTGTACTCTTTGAAAATGTCAGTGTAATGAAAGAAAAAATGCTGAGAAACTGTCCCATATTAAAGAAAACTGAAGAAGCATGACAACTAAATGCATGCATAATATTGGATTGGCTCCTGGACAGGATAAAATTTTGTTCTCAAAGATATTATTAAAACAATTTGTAAAACTGGAATATGAGCTATAGATTAAATAAAACAAATGTGTATTTCCTAACAACAAAGATATTTTCTTAAATAATGATGGTGTAATTATTATCAAATAAGGAAATTTAATATAATGCAATATTATTTAATGAGTAAAGGGGCATGATGTATTCAGCATACTCTCAAATGGTTCGAGAAAAATAATATTTATAAATATATGTAGAAAGAATGGTAAAAAAATGTGGCAAGATGTTTCCATTTGCAACATTAGGATACAGGTATACGGAGATTTCTGTACTCTTCTTGAAACTTCTCTGTAACTTTGTCATATATATTTAACTTTCTATTTTGAGATAATTTTAAACATATGGGGAATGCATTAAATCTTGTCAATCCTCAAAGAAATACACAATAAAACATTTCAAAAGTTATATTTTATACCAATTAAGTAATACTTGAATTAAAATAATAGAATCATTTAAATGATTAACACTGGCAAGTCAGGTGGAAATGTTTGGTAGATCAGAAATTGCTACATTTTGAAAAACAATCCAGCAATATCTCTAAAGCTGTCTGAATAGTCATACTCCTTTGATCAAATAGTTCCTCTTCTCAAATTTGAGACTATTCTGTAGTGCAAAATTACAAGCTAGCACAACTGTCTTGAGGAAATACAATTGAGTAAATCATGGCACAGAAGCACATGAAAATCTATAATTACTAAGATTGTATAATAACATGGAAAAATTATTTTATGTGAAAAATAAAAATATAAAATATCTATGCTACCATAATTATTTAAAATATATATAAGAATAAATATTGGAAGAGAAAAAAATGAAAGCAGCTTCTCTATAGTATGGTAGAATTCAGGGAGAGATTTTCTACTTAAGACATCTTTTAGCTTGTGATTTATGGTTAATATTATACTATTTAATCATAAAAAATAAGTTCAGGGTAGGATTTGAACTCCTACACTGACCCTACCACACAATTTTCCCATAGCCTGAAGGTGCATGGGAAATAGAAAGGACAGGTCTTTGGGGATCATTGGTGGGCTTTTCCTCCCTTTCAGTACCCTTCTTCCTAATGTCCCACATCTCAGGTGCATGCTCAGTGCTCTCAAATAGCTAAGGAAAGCATATGTGATACATAGTTATTCCCCACTAGACAGCAATGCCATGTTTCCACTCCTAAGAGGATTCACATTTTCAAAATACTCAGAAAGTGTTTACAGAATACAGTGACAAACCCAGCCTTGTGCTAGATGCTGAAGGCTTCAAAATACAGTTATAGGGAAAAGATCACAAAACGAAGTAATTTTAACAGAAGTTTCAGAGATACTTGAGGGTGTAGCAAGGAAAGAGGTATGAGCAACTTTCCCAGGGACCATGAATAATGTCACAAGAGCAGCCAGCTTCATCAGCCACTCCTGTTCTGAGGCAATGTGTCTCATACAGACTCTACACATTCATGATTCTTCTTCCTCCATTATCCTGCCAGCTCAGGCACCAGCAGATTTGATATCATTCTTCATTCTGAGTTTTTCTTTCTCCCAGTCACTTGTCCATAAATTTCTCTCACTATGTCATTGAAATCTGTCTCAACATTCCTGACAAATTCCTCATGCGTTTACCTCCTATCATCTATAACATTCCCTTTTCTAGGAATTCTCTTAATATTCAGCAACAAAAACTCTAGTCAGTGTTTTTCCACTGTTCATTTTCTTACAATGCAGGAAAAAAAATCAGCTCTCCAACTAATTGGATCATCTCCACGCATTTTTAAGAAAGGGTAAAAAATGGTCAAGCTTGCTTTCAGGAGTCTTCAAGGCATTCTTTTAGCTGTTTTGCTGAACTTCAATTCCCTGTGCTTGCTCGCTCACTCACTCTCTCTCTTTCATTAGCTCTCATTTCTTCCCCTGCAAAACAGAAGAGCCAGGGTCGAGAGAGAGGATGTGGGACAGACTGTTTTGACAAAGTGAAATTGCAAAGAAGATGTTCATTGCAGCCATAAAGGAGCTACTTTGGAAGGTTTTCCTCTGAAATAGTGTAGGAAACAGAGAGAACACAATGCAATCATATAGCTATAGTAAATTTGTAATGTGTGTGCATAAATATTGCTCTATATATTCTTTTGCAATGTATAATATGAGCTTGCACAGCTGAGAAATACAGAGACCTGATCATTTGTGTGGACAAATATCCCTTATGCCATGGGACTGGCCAGTGTGGAGGCTGGTCAGGTCTCTTCCATTACCCCTCTAGGAGGAGTTGACTCTAGGATGGAGCATCACCTTGTCATCTGTACTGTCTCACTCTCCCTAACACCCTCTCTCCTTCCCCTTCCCACTTGTAGTGGATCTTGTGATTTGTGCACAATCCAGATCCCACTTTAAGACTAAAGGACTTCTTTTTCCAGCTGCTGGGAGTGTTGATGGTAGATAGCTCTCTGTTTTCAGCCCCTTATAGGGGTTGCTTCAACTAAGAGAGTCCCCTTACCCAAAGTTATGCCCCACTTCCTATTCAATAACTGGTCAACATAAAAGTATAAAGGCCTAGTCCACTCACCACAATTTGGGTCAACTCTGAAGGGTCACCCCAGCTTCAGAACTCCATGTGGCGTTGGCTGAGACTTTGGTTGAGGCTGCATTTCAGCCTAACTTCTCCTTCTGCCCAATTCTATGGTCCTTTGTTCCCTGTATATAATAAATACCCTGCATGCTAATTTCTTTTTAGTCTGCTTCCCCAGGAATTCAACCTGGAACCCCACTTTAGATGTTTTAAGAAGAGGGATTCCATACAGAGAATTATGCTACAAAAGTGTTGGAAAGACTGAGGAATAAAAAAGGGGCAGGTGGTATTCCCAGAGGTCAGGAAGAAGCCTCTACTGACAAGGTAGGTTCCAGGTAGGTTGATTTAATCTAGAGAAAAGATCACATATGGAACAATTGCTGAAATGAGCGCCAAATTAACTATGTGATTATCCACAGCCATTCTCCAAGACTCAGCTACCTTCTGCAGAAGACAAATAGGCAAATTAAGTGGTGATGTGATAGGAATCATCATTCCCAATTTTTCATGGTGACACCACTATTTTAAGTTACCTTAGAAAAATAACACTGCTTTTGATTGATTATCCTGGTAGGGAAGGAAAGTTCAAGAAGTTTTCACTTGGCCATTCCTACTGTAATGTCCCTCAGTCTATGAGTCTAGGAGCCAATGTGGGGATTCTGTCAGATTCTGAGTATGTCTACCCCATATGATTCCAGATCTGAGGAAATAATAATATCTCAGCCTACAACTCTATTAGTCACCTATCCTCTAGCCACCATTCTGGTTGGTGGGTCACAGTGGCATTTGAGAACTCCAGGACTAGCATCAACTCTGAGCCTCTATCTGGTAATCCCTGATGTGATGTGACTATTTCCCATTGTCCACTCCATAGTCACTCTAATAAATGGCTCCAAGTCCACTGGAAGAAGGCTGAGAAGCAAATTTACAGTATATGTTCACGGCAATGTCACGGTGATCCTTTTTCCAGGGGGGCCAATATCCCCTTTACTCAAGGAACTCTGATTCTGTGACCTGGCTCAGGCCTGTGGACAGAGTGAGAGACCATGGTTTTCACTGTAATAATTCAGGTCTCTCTTTGCTAGACCTAGATTATTTCCCCTAATTACATAGCTCCCATAAAACTTCAGTCAGTTTATGTGGGTACTTTGGTACCTTTCAGAAGCCCACTCCTTCTTTTAAGACTGAAATACTTTGTTGAGGGTATTGGCAGCAACAGCCCTCAGCTAAGTCCCTCTTTGGAGCTTGCCTGAGAATAAAAACAGAACTGTGTTGCCCAAAATCATGCCCCTTTCTGGGAACAGCCTATATCCAAAGACACTGGTCAGTGCAGGGGCATAAAAGCCAGGCACCTTTGCTCCAGCTAAAAACACTATACAGGTCCATCTCAGCTTCCTCTGCCTAATCTTGCTTCCTTCACTTCCCCATGGGTATTGATACCAAGAGTACTCCCCAATGAAATTTCATGTTGCAAATCTTGTCTCAGACTTAAGTCCTGAGGAAGCTGAACTGTGACAATAGGCTGATAATTTATTTCTGTCCTAGGGACACTGAGATCAATAAACCATCCCCAAAGATCCCTACATGACAAAACTGATTGCCACTCTGGTTCTGCTGCCCATTTTAGTAATTGCACTCACTTTTTCTCTAGTGCTTAAATGTTTTCTTTTTGCCTCTACCATTCTGGGATTCCCTTCATCTCTCTCACCATCATTGCTAACCTGAAGAAGACAGCTGTGGCAAAGTTTCCAAAGATCCTCCACCCATGCATTTCTCAGTGCCTTAAGAAGAAAGAAGTATGTCGTGTGCAACTTTCCAGTGGAAATAATGGGAGAGAAAGAGAGGTGGATGAGGGGAACATATACAATAAATTCACTCCAACATTCCTAACTCTTGTAGCTCAGAAATCAATACCCCCAAATACTGGTGCTTTGACATGTTAAGCGTCCTTAGAAGTTGCCTCCGAATCCAGATCCTTCTAACTTTGTCTTGCCCATGCTCTGCCCCCAAACTCAAGGAGGAACTCTCTCTGGAATTTCCTTACCTGACCAAGAAAGCTTCTTTCCAAAGAAACACAATTGCCTTTCTCCTCTCTCTGAAATCTCATTATCTATTTCAGAAAAGACTGAGGAATACAACCACACCTGGACAAACTTTTTCACAAAGATATTGCCTGCCTCTCAGCTTCATTCAAATTCCAAAGAGAATCATTTACAAGTTAATTTCTGTCCACTGCTCTTCCTAATAATTATTTGTTGCCCCTCAAAAGAATTTTCTACATTCAGTATCTCCCCCCTCCCCTATGGAAAAGGGTATATAAGCTTCCTTACCCAGTGAGTTATTGGGTAATCATCCTCCTGTGGTTCCCTCATGTTACGCACATTAAAACTTTGTATGCTTTTCCTCCTATTTAATCTGTCTTTTGCCAGTTGATTTTTCAGTGAACTTTCAGAGAGCAAAGGGGAAGTTTTCCCTTGGCCCCTACACTCTCTCAGCCCTTGGATTCCTTGAGGCTTCTTCTGGCATTTCAGCTTACTGATTATAGGCATCTTACTGAATACAGATGCCTCTCAACTTTCATGGGGTTACTGTAACAAAGTAGTTGTCCCTCCTCCCATAGATATGGAAGCGTAAAATTGATAGGGGAATGTGGAACAGGGAATGGCCTTAAAAAAAAAAAACAGCAAAAATATTTTCTGTCTCTTTGAAACTTCCCCCACTCTTTTTGAGAACTGAAACCTGCATCCCTGACTCAGGCCAATGGTTGGGAGGAGCAGGGAGAAGGCCTTTTGTTCTCGCATCCCAGGCTGGTGCGGGTCTTCCGTGAGGGGTGGGGGGGTCTCGGGTGGCTGTTGCGCCAAGTAATAGATGGGGGTTTTTCTTATCATCATGACAGCCATGGCCATTTGTAAGTAAATGTAAGTAAAGCCCCCCCACACACACACATACCCCAAGACCCTGTTTCCACCCATTGGGGGAGGGGGGTTTCAGACGTCCCTGTTTGTTTAGAGGTACCATTTGTGGGTGGAAATATAGTGGTTTAGTGGGGCCAGGGGCCCTGGTTTGAATTGAGCTAATTTGTAGTTCCCAGGGAACCAGGAGTGGTTGGGAGATGTTGGTTCTCTTGTCTGAGAGAATTTGGTTCTCATTTGTCCCCTTTCGATTAGGAGATGCTGATTCTCAATTGAGAATTTGGTTCTCATTTGTGGTTCCCATGTGTTCGGCTTGTGGCATTTTGTGTTGGGGATTCCCTGTATTATATGTGTTAGTTTGTAAAGTTTTGTTGCAACATAGGAAAGTTCCATCTAAAAGTCCCTTGGAAAGAATTTTGGCTGAATGGTAACTTATGTGTAAAGAGAATGGTGTTATTGTAATCCAATGTAAGTGCTGGAGTGTGAGAAGTGGCTGTTAAAATGCGATCTTAAATTGTACTCTCTTGTAACTGAAAGTATTTTGTCAAAAGTCAGATAAATGAGACAAGATCCCACATGTGTTGGGTTATTGGGTAGAAAATGTTCCATTCTGTTAATTTGAGGTTGGACATTTCATGTTTAACGACCTAATGTGATCTTAAAGACCTGGGATAAAGTTAATGGTTTAAACAGTTGAATTCCCCCGGCAGAATGGGGAACTGGTGGGCACGACCTGCCACCACATGGTGAGGGGCTGGGGGAGAGAGTGCCTGTGCCCCCACTCCCAGGTGCATGTGCAACAGGGTGGGGAAGAGACACAAAGACTCCCTGGGAGGGGGTCAGGGGAACAGCCATGGTGCCCGTGGCCAATCTTCAGGAAGGCGCTACAAGCTGGAGCTTGCACTGATCTGCCCCCTGCCAGAGGCCGACAGCCAGCAGAGAAACAATGCCTTCCCCTGTCTGCACAGATCTTGGCCCTGGACAACTGTGTATTATGCCCGGCAGAATTCCTATCTGCCTTTGGTGTTTGCCTAGAACAGGAGCAGGGTACTTAAGGAAATTTCTTCTTATTTACACGCTGCTGGTGCTGTGCGGGCCATCTGTGGCGGATGTGATGAAGGCAGGATCAGAGGACCAGGGATCCCCCATGCTTTCTGTGCTTCCCCTGGCCTGTGCGAATGGTAAATGCATGATCATGGAAGAGCCGAGAGCCACAACCCACTGTTGTGTGGGAGAAGGGTGGACAGCCTGAGCTCCAGCCTGCTGAGTGCCCACTGCCGCTGTGAGGGGTGGAGGAGAGCAGGACTGAAATTCTTCAGTCACATGCCCACTAAATTGTAACTCAGGGTAGGAATGGTCTCAAATTCTAGGACCAGGCAGAAAGCTCAATTTGGCCAGGGGACATTCTGTAATCAGAAGGGGACAAATTATGTATGGTTAGTATGCTTTTTGTACAAAGAAAGGACATTAGAGAGAACCTTGCCCAAAAGTTATAAAGGCCTCCAGATAGTAGGAAGTCCCCTAGAGAGAAAAGGTTTTTTTAAGTCCAGGACTTAGATGACAAAGGAGGGGGCCAGAGCCCCCTGCCTCCAAATATCCCCACAGGAGCCCTGGGAAAAATTAGCAGTGGGGATTCAATTGGTGCCCACCTGCATGGACAGAAGTGGTCTGGTGGGGGAGCCTTTTCCCCCAGATGCAGCCCTGTCCCTGGTACCAGCTGCACCCAGCACTCAGTGAGCCAGGCAGACAGCAGCGGCGAAAGGGGCCAAACAACAGTGAGGCAGCTATAGGCAAGCTGTGGGAACTCGAATGGTATTCAGTACCATTTAAATGAGAGGATCCTGGGACTGGAATGGCTTTACAGTGCTGTTAGACTGTGTTAGGAGTTTTAAAAATGGCTTTCCTGCCCTGTTTGCTGAAAGCTTAGCAGGGGATTTGTGAACCTGCAATTGGACAGATTTGTAAACTTGTATTAACTTATCTGGGGTTCCTAGGAATGGTGTCTGGATCCCAGACTTCAGACTGATAGTAAAACCCTTGTATAAGGCCCTTAAGGGAACAGCTCATGACTGCCCCACTCTGGATTTGTTTGACTTGTAAATAATATGAAAAACAAGGAATGAGCCTTAGAGTCTTAGTACAGATGCTGAGAGGCATCCCAAGGCCAGGGACATGCTTCTTGAGGCCACTGAACAATATTGCGAGAAGATGGCCTCCTTGATAAATTGTTATTAAAGACTGTGTCTATTCGCACCCTTTTGCCTTTACAACATGACTGTTTAAAGGTTCTGGAGACTGTATTCTAACAGGTTGGATCTGTCAGATCAGCCGATGCAAGAACAAGATTGGGACCTTTTCACTGGTGGAACAGCTTTATGGACAACGAAAGACTGGATATGTGGTGATCATGACAGTGACACTGCCACCTGGGACTTCAGCCCAGAAAGCTGAGTTGCGGTTATCAAGAGGAAAAATGTAAACATCTAAATATGCTTTTATGATTATACATGTTCATAGTGCCATTTGAAAGAAAAGGTGTCTCCTGATAGCAGGTGATAAGAATGTTAAGTATGCCACAGAAGTGATGGCCTTGATAAAAGCCATGGCTGAGCCCAAGCAGATGGCCAACATTGCAAAAAGAAGTCAGGCCACTAGCAGAGCTGCTAAGATGGCCACTAGAGACGATCTGTTCTTTGAAAGCCACTGGAGGAAATCTGTTCTCTGGGCCTTGATACCCCAGCTAGATTTAGACCCCTTTTAAAGCTAAAGACTTGGACTCTGCCATTTGGGATGGCAGAACTAAGAAGCTTTGGTCCAGCCTCTTTGGAGGCACCTACACGCATTAGGGGTGTGATGCCTTAATGGATTTGGGGAACCTCACTTGGGAAGATCCTGAGTGCAACAAACTGTTTATATGCTAAAGGTGGTCCAAGGACAGAAAGGCAGCCCACTGAACAGGGAGACCAACATGTAGGGAGCCAAACCCTTTCAATGATTGACAGTTTCACTTGGTATTAGCAGATATCTTTTCAGGCTGGGAATGGGGAGAGCGTCTAAAGCTCCAAGATGGGCTCCTACCAGGAGCTGCTGGCCCAGGACAGAGCCTTTGCCAAGTTCCTATGCATGTACGCCAGCATGGAGCACAAATAAGCCTCAGGGGACAACAGGATGATGGACATCAGCAGTCCAGGGAAAGAGGCCAAGCAGGCAGAAAATGGCATGCTGGTGTTGAACGCCATGGACAGGTAGCAGCAGAGACAGCTCAACAGCTCCTCTTCCTACAGTGAGGATGTCAACAAACACCACAGCAGCATGGCTGAGATACAGAAGTCTGAGACCAAGAAGAAAGGGACCTGGAAACCAACAGAGGCAGAGGAGGCTCGGATGGCCCCATTGCTGACAGGATCCAGGAGCCCAGGGAGCCCTGGGCATTTCACAAGGTAACTACTCCACAGTGGTGTTGCTTCCTGCAGTCTGCACCTGGTTCTACTGCACAATGTCCTGTGGTCACCCATGAACTTGAGCAGAGCCTCAGTGGGAACCTGGTGAGCCTTTTCTAGACAGTGGACTCAATGATTCCACAGGTCGTCAAGATGTTCATAGGTTCCCCTCCTCCATGGACTTTTGAATCAGAGATAACCCAGCAAGTAAGCAAAGTCCTACATCTAGAATAAAAATTACATACATTCTAAAATCTATGCAGAAAAGTAGAATAGGGTATTGCTGTTTGTCCCCCTCTGAATAAGGATATCCCTGAGAAGCAGGGTTAAGTTAAGCCCCTAAGAAATAGCTTATGAGAGACCCTTCTTAGCACCCTGAGGTAAGTATGGTAATATAACCATGGATAAAAAAGCAGGGTAAAGCAATATGCCAAATGAGTGGGTGGGTCAGGTACTAACCACTATGCATGAGTTTGCCTCTTTCAGGTCTCCACCCCAGTTGGAAACAAAGAAGTGGAAGTGACCCTATGAAGTGTCTGTAACAGCTCATACCTTGTTGAAATTGTCAGAGGTGAAATCTTGAGTCCATCATATCAGAGTAAAGAGGAAGAAGAGAACCAAGCCCCTGGTGGAGGGGCCAGCCTTTAGGAAATCTAAGGTAACTGTTTAAGAAAAAAAAATGAAAATGTTGGGTTTTGTTTTTTTTTTTTTGCTAACCTTTCTTTGATTATTTGTTCTTTTTGTAGGATGGAGAGACAACTCCTTAGTGAGGATTTCCTCGAGCTATTGCCTTTTCTGTTGATCTGTATTTGTATTTGTCATCCTAAACCTTGTTCAGTGGTGTATGTGATTTCTGAATTTGCAGAAGATGGTCTTTCAAATCACCTACAGCGTCCAACTACTAGTTCTGCCCTCAGAGGTCCCATGTTTCTTCCTAGTCCAGCCCTGTATTAGACATTGTCTACAAGGTAACAGTCCATTTTGCCTTGGCAGTCCTCACTGTTGCAATTATTGCTTATGATTTTTTTCTTCTGTTGTTGTAAATGTACTGTCAAAGCTTTGCAATAACATACGTAAGTATAAACCTTCCATCTAAAATGTCACCCCCATTTCAGCACGAAGTAGCTTGATGACTACGTTGCCCCTCCTCCCATAGATATGGAAGGCTAAAATTGACAGGGGGGAACACGTAATAGAGCAGTTGCCCCTCCTCCCATAGATATGGAAGCATAAAATTGAGAGTGGGGAATATATAACAGGGAATGACCTGGAAAAAACATGGCAAAAATATTTTCTGTCTCTTTGAAACTTCCTCCACTCTTTTTGAGAATTGAAACCTACATCCCTGCCTCAGGCCAGTGGTTGAAAGGAACAGGAAGAAGCCCTTTTGTTCTTTCATCCCAGGCTGGTGCCAGCCCCTTTTAAAGGGGCCCTCCCTTTAAAAGCTCTGTATTTCTGCTTATATTCAGGAAATATGGATTTTGAGATGAGAAAGTCTACCATTTTTCCTCCTTTGCTGGAAAAATAATAAAACTTCTCTTTCCTTCTTCTCAAACCATTTGTTCTTCTGATGTGGCCTTGAGGACAAGTGGCTGAGCTTTCAGTAACATTACCTCCCAACAAACCCATCATAAGTTGAAAATATCATAAGTCAACTCACAATAACTTCAACTTACAATGGGTTTATCTAGACATACCTCATGTAAGTAGAGAACCAGAGTGTCCTGAATGCATACTACTTTTGCAACATCATAAAGTCAAAAAATCCTAAGTCAATGTGAGATAGGGAACCAGCAATCCCTGCTCAATCAGAAGTCGTAAGACCCAAACTAAAGTCTCTCATAAAACAGGAGGTGGTGGAAAAGCTGGCCAAAACCAGTTAGAACCAAGATGGCCATGAAAAATGACCTCAGGTTAACCACCCTGCTCATTATACCCTGTTTTTAATATATTAGCATGCTAAAAGAAACTCCCGCCAGTGCCCTGACAGTTTACAAATGCATTGCAAGGTAACTTCCTTCAGTGAAGATAGTACAGGGTTTTCAAGCAAGAGAAGAGCTACATCTGTCCTCGGAGAAGTCCCAGTGTTTTCTTTTTCTTTTCCCAGGTCTGTGTTCACAATCTGATGGTTCTCATTCTGAATGCCAAGTATGAGACTCATTTCTCTCCTCACTGCCCAGCACATGCTCATGTATACATACAGAATACATGTTGTGCTTTCATTACTTCATGGGATTTCTCAAGTTTGTCATTAAACAACATCCTTTACATTCGCCCATTTTTTTGTCTAGATTTACTCAAGATGAAAAGTATCCTAGCGATGACCCTGGATTTTATAGAGCAGGGGCTCCTCCTGCCATAAGGCAGCTAAAATTGAGTGATAAGAACATAGGGACAGATGTGCCAGGTCACTCACATTGACCCTGGGCTGCTTTATTTATCCATGTAAAGAGGGTTTAATTATGGACACACATACCTCACTTTAAGTCCTTTTATATGTACCATCCTTAAAAAAAAAAAAAAAGTCAAGTATTCTCTTTTGTGACTTACACTGAAATGTAAGCAGAGCAGATACATTGGGGGTGAATAAAAACATTAAATCCTTTGTAAAGGGCAATAAAGTGCTAAATCCAAGCCCCAAGTTCTAGAGTGACTTGTCTAAGGTCACACATTTAGTATAGCTGGGTTCTATCTCTAGATTATCCCATCTAACTCCCATTTTAGTTCCCTATATGGACAGAGGAGGAAGTATATCATGCTTACATTTAAAATACAGTTAGCAAAATAAATAAATGGGACCTGATCAAATTAAAAAGCTTCTGCACAGCCAAAGAAACTGTCACAACAGCAAATAGACAACCTACAGAATGGGAGAAAATTTTTGCATGCTACAAATCCGATAAAGGGCTGATAACCAGAATCTACTTAGAAATTGGGAAAATCAACAAGAAAAAATCAAACAACCCTATCAAAAAGTGGGCAAAGGACATGA
>NW_012143634.1:2635622-2636270 GCF_000956105.1 Propithecus coquereli | reverse complement strand
TTACTCATGGGAATGCTCATACAGTCATTTTGTAAAATATTTTTGCAGTTTTTCCTCCCCTTTCTGAGAGCAGCTCATTTCCAATGATTGGTCAATATAGGAGTATAAAGTACCAGACTGCTTGGCCCAACTTGGGACACCTCTGAAGGACCATCCCAGCACCAGAGCTCTTCCCTGGGATTGGCTGAGTTGCTTCTAAAGACTATACTGCAGCCCAACTCCTCCCTCTGCCCAGTCACAATTTCTCCCTTTGCTCCATAAGTGTTGACACCAAGGGGTACTCCCCAGGAAACCTTCTGCCGGCTACTCTTCATCTTCACATCTGCTTCCCAGGAAACCAAACCTATGATACCCCTCCTGCCTGGTTTCTTCTTTGAAGCCCCTGGCATTTTTGTTTAGCATCACATGGGATAATCCCCTACATGAAAGAGCTAAGGAGAAACTAAGCCCCTTGCTTAAATAAAAATTAATTAATTAATTAAATAAAATAAGATCTAAGTCTATGGAAAGCTAAGGAATGTTACTTCAGGGAGTAAAGACGGGGTGCTGTCCACTTCAGGTTATTTTCAATAGGTCACCCTGGCACACACTTCAGATGCTCCGACTCACATTCTTCGGCCCACATCTGATTTCACCCACAATCACTGT